>NC_058524.1:413882278-414185298 GCF_904849725.1 Hordeum vulgare subsp. vulgare
TCAGTCCGCAAGGACTTCCACCGTGCTGATGGGCAACGGTTGAAGTGCTTCTGTTCGTGGTGTTGGCACGGTCGATCTGAAATTTACTTCGGGGAAGTTCCTGTGACTGAAGAACGTGCATTATGTCCCCTCCGTGAATAAAAATCTTGTTAGCGGATCTCTTTTGTGTAGAGATGGCTACAAGCTTGTCTTTGAGTCTAATAAATTTGTAATATCCAAGTATGAAACTTTTGTTGGTAAAGCCTACGAGTCAGGAGGCCTGTTCCGTTTATCCTTGGCAGACGTTTGTTAATCATGTTTAAAGTTGTTAATCATGTTTACAACAACAGTGAATCAAATGTATGGCATTCACATCTATGTCATGTTAATTTTGGTTGCATGTCGCCACTAGTCAAATTGAACTTAATCCCTAGCTTTACCACCGTCAAGGGATCTAAGTGTCAAGTTTGTGTGCAAGCCAAACAACATCGTAAGTCTCCTACGACTGCCGAAACGAGAAATCTTTAACCACTAGAGCTCATACATTCAGATCTATGTGAAATGAATGGCATTTTGACAAAAGGTGGAAAGAAATATTTCATGACACTAATTGATGACTCCACTAGATACTTCCGAGTGTATCTTCTGAAATCTAAGGATGAGGCTTTGAACTTTTTCAAGATCTATAAAGCTGAAGTAGAAAACCAACTTGATCGAAAGATCAAGAGGCTTAGGTCCGATCGTGGTGGAGAGTATTTCTCAAATGAATTTGATTCTTTCTGTGCGGAACATGATATAATCCATGAGACGATGCCTCCCTATTCACCTCAATCAAATGGGATAGCCGAAAGAAAGAACCGTACTCTAACTGGTTTGGTTAACGCCATGTTAGACACATCGGGTCTCTCCAAGGCATGGTGGGAGGAGGCGATATTGACTGCATGTCATGTCCTGAATCGAGTTCCCACAAAGAACAAAGAGATAACTCCATTCGAGGAATGGGAAAAGAAAAGGTTAAAACTCTCTTATCTACGAACCTGGGGTTGTTTGGTGAAAGTCAATGTGCCAATCCCAAAGAAGCGCAAGCTAGGACCAAAAACTGTGGATTGTGTTTTTCTGGGATATGCTTTTCATAGCATTGGACATAGATTCTTGGTTGTAAAATCTGAGGTATCTGACATGCATGTCGGTACAATCATGGAGTCGAATGATGCGACTTTCTTAGAAGATATCTTTCTCATGAAGGATATAGCTACCTCATCTAATCAGGAGATGCCTAATTCATCAAACCATGAATTAGTCACAATTACTGAACCTATCATTTCGATGGAACACTTTGAAAATATTGTGGAGGAGAACAATGAAGTTCCTACCAGGATCAAGAGACAGAGGACTGCAAAGTCCTTTGGTGATGATTTTATTATGTATCTCATAGATGACACTCCCAGTTCTATTTCAGAGGCCTATGCGTCTGAAGATGCTGACTACTGGAAGGAAGCAATCCGTAGTGAGATGGATTCCATCTTGGCAAATGAAACTTGGGACATCACTGATCGTCCTTATGGGTGCAAACCTATAGGATGCAAATGGGTATTCAAGAAGAAGCTTAGGCCTGATGGTACTATCGAAAAGTACAAGGCACGACTCGTGGCTAAGGGTTATACCCAAAAGGAAGGTGAAGACTTCTTTGATACGTACTCACCCGTGGCTCGACTGACCACTATTCGAGTACTACTTTCACTAGACGCCTCACATGGTCTTCTCGTTCATCAAATGGATGTTAAGACTGCTTTTCTAAATGGAGAGTTGGATGAGGAAATTTACATGGAACAACCAGATGGGTTTGTAGTAGATGGTCAGGAAGGGAAAGTATGCAAGTTGCTGAAGTCTTTATATGGACTTAAGCAAGCACCCAAGCAGTGGCATGAGAAGTTTGAAAGAACTCTAACAACTGCAGGCTTTGTAGTAAACGAAGCTGATAAATGTGTGTACTATCGCCATGGTGGGGGCAAGGGAGTTATCCTTTGCTTGTATGTTGATGACATACTGATTTTTGGAACAAATCTGAATGTTATTAAAGAGGTCAAGGATTTCCTATCTCACTGTTTTGAGATGAAGGATTTAGGAGTGGTTGATGTCATTCTTAACATCAAGTTGTTGAGAGATGAAGATGGTGGGATTACGTTGCTTCAATCTCATTATGTGGAAAACATCTTGAGTCGCTTTGGATATAGTGACTGCAAGTCCTCTCCCACACCATATGATGCGAGTGTGCTGCTTCAAAATAATCGAAGAATTGCTAGAGACCAATTGAAATATTCTCAAATTATTGGCTTGCTTATGTACTTAGCGAGTGCTACAAGACCTGACATCTCTTTTGTTGTTGGCAAACTGAGTCAGTTTGTCTCAAAACCAGGAGATGTGCATTGGAAAGCTCTAGAGAGAGTTTTGCGTTATTTGAAAGGCACTTCAAATTATGAAATCACTATACTGGACACCCAAAGGTGCTTGAAGGGTATAGTGATTCAAACTGGATCTCTGATGGAAGCAGAATATGTATTCACTCATGGATGTGGCGCTGTTTCTTGGAAGTCTTGCAAGCAAACGATCTTAACTAGGTCAACAATGGAAGCAGAACTCACAACACTAGATACAGCTACGGCCGAAGCAGATTGGCTTCGCCGACTCTTGAGTGACTTGCCGGTTGTCGAGAAACCTGTACCGGGTATCCTTATGAACTGCGACAATCAAACTGTGATCACGAAAGTGAGCAGCTCAAAGGATAACATGAAGTCATCCAGACACATTCAGAGAAGGTTAAAATCTGTCAGGAAAATGAGAAACTCCGGAGTTATGGCATTGGATTATATCCAAACATCTAAAAATCTGGCAGATCCTTTTACTAAGGGTCTATCACGTAATGTGATAGATAATGCATCGAGGGAGATGGGTATGAGACCCATAATTTGAGTTGTTCACAGTGGTAACCTATACTTTGTGATTGGAGATCCCGTGAATTAGATGTAGAAGACAAGTTGTTGGTCAACTGAGAGGAAAGTATCCTTATCATTAATAATACCACTCCATGAAGATGCAATACTTTCCTAAACTGCATGGCAGGTTGATATACATCTTAATATGTTCTAAGTGGCTTACTGAAGCAGAGATGTTGTCGTGCAGAACATATTTTGAATAACATACCTATATGAGTCAGATTGTTAAACGTCGCAATCTATGAGAGTATGGTGCTCTCTAGTATACTCACGAAAGGTCTCGGAGTATAACGCATAAGCTCCATCCGCGGGGAAGTCCCACGGTAGCCTAGTATCGGTCAAGGATCTGTGTGAAGCTAGATTCGCAAAAAACTTGCAGTTCAAGGCCTAGTCCATTGTTCAAGTTGCTTACTAGTGTAGCATAGAGTTCTAGGTGGAAGTTCAATTTAACAGTCTCCATTGCAGTATCGGTATATAAAACAGTGTTTTGGAACCAAAGGCAAATTTTGTGTGCCTCTGGGATCTGGTGGAGGATTGTTGGAATTTTTGTCTACTTATGGGCCACCCAATATATAATTTCAGAAAATTCCTAATAAATCCTAGAGGCCCACGCAACCCATTTGTGCAAGGCAAGAGGTGGAAATGTTTAGTCCCACATTGCTAGTTTAGTGGGAGTTGGGTGTGACAGCCCGATGCCGACGTTTCAGAAGATTCCCCTTTTCTTTCCGTTTTCGTCGTGTGATTTATTTTATTTGTCGCATCATCATCGCATCATGCGCATCATCTGCATTGCATCGGCATCTCCGTTGCCACCAATTTTAAAAAAACTTGCATTCGTTAGTAGTTGCCGGTTCTCGTCGTTGTCCGTTCCGAGCCCGACCGCACTCGCACGCGCCCGCGGCACCGTCGAAACCCTGTTTTAAAAGTGTGCGTAAAACTTTCTCTGATCGGTTTGAGATTTGACGTGCGGTCCTATTTTAATATAGCCAGGCCGCCTGTCAAATTTCGTCGCGATCGGAGTCCGTCTGGTACCCGAACGGTCGACCGTAGCGGCACCGTATTCGGTCTACCGTCGGACGTTTGTCGGTGTTTTAAAAATTCGTGCCGCGCCGCCCGTTCTCCCTCTCGTCTCCGGATATTCCCTCTACACGGCCGCGTACCCATACCCGCGTTCGGAATCGTCCGAATCCGACCCCGCGGTTGGATCCGGATCGAAATTTCGCTAAACCTAGCCCCCCCTTTCCTATTTAAACACACCTCCCCTTCCATTTTAGGCATCCCCTAATCCTGCCTCGAAAACCGTGCAATTCCGAAACCCTAGCGCAGCCAAACCCCTCCTCTCTCCTCCCTGGCGCCGCCGGCCCGTGGAGCCCATCGCGGGCCCGTCCCGGGCCCGAGCCGCCGCCGCCCCGTGCAACCTCCCGAGCTCCTGTCCGGAGCTTCTCTCCAGCCCGAGCCGGAGCGGCTCCCTCGCCGGCAGCCGGAGCACCGCCGCCGCGCCCCTGCCGCCTCCGGTGACCCGAGCCTGCAGCTCCTCGTCGACGGTCGTCGTCTCCCGCAGCCGAGCCATGGCCTCCCTAGCGCCCCTCGATCCTGCCGGTGCCAACCGCCGAACCTCCCCGACCGAGTTCCTCGCCGCCGGGAACGGCGCCCCTCGGCCAGATCCGGGCAGCTCGAGGCCGGATCCGCCGCCAGTTGCCGCGGCCTGGCCGCCCTCTCGCCGGTGCTTCCTCGCCTCACCTGCCGGCTAGTCCGCGCCGCCATGGCCTCTCGACGGGAGGTCGAGGCCGTGCGCCAGCAGCGCTCCCCGCTGGACCGCTCGCCTGGCCGCGTGGGCCTCCTGCCCGAGCAGGCCGAGCTGGCCAAGCCTCCACCGCGGCCCAGTCCGCCTCCGCAGTGGCCCAGCACCGAGCTGGCCCAGCTCCCCAGCTGCCTCCTCCCGTCCAGATCCGGCCCAAGAGGCCCACCCCGAGGTGAGGTCTAATCCTCGCCCTGTTTTTTTTTCTGTTGCGCCTCAGGTTCGGCCCGTTAGAGCTTAATAGCTTTTCTTTCGATTAGTTGCATTTCAGGATATAAACGTATATTGTTTCACCCGTAACTTTTAATCCGTAAGTCGGATCACGATGATTTTTATATGCTTTTCGTGTAGATTTGCGTGTAGAACCCGTTTATAGAACTTGCACTTTTAATTGACGTAGTTTTACGCGCCAACCGCCTAGTTTAACGTGTTGTCTAGATAGGATAGTGTCCGTATTTATTTTTCCGCGCGAGTTTGAATTGTTCGTATGCCGTAGAATAAATGCCCATGTTTTAGGAATCATTTTTGCAGGTATTTTCGAGTAGCCGTAGGTATTTTGCGCGTAGTGATTTGCGGTAGTTTATTTTCCCGTGTATAGATTATTTCTCTCGCATTTAATGTGTGGCATTATTTTGTGTTGCAAACCCCACATATTTTGTATGTTTCCGGGGTATAAAAATCCCATGGATTTTTCTGTGCAATTAGTTTTAGCTTTTGAGCAAGTTAGTTCGCGCGATATTTTGCTATGTTGCCCTTTTGTTTAATTCGTAGGATTTATTCCGTGCATCGTTTGACGGAGTTGTCAACTAGAGAGTTGATCTTGGATGTTTTGTTTAGCCCCTGGTATTTTTGGTTGCAATAGAAATGCATGGTTAGGTGTGTTTTGATTGTCCTCAAGTTGCTAGAAATAGTGCTGATTTGGAGGAACTGAAATATTTCTAAGTCTGAAATTTGTTATTATTTTGTTGATGTCTTGTCTTGCTTCTACCTTTTGATCTGTAGCTCTTTTGAGGTTGGTCCAATGGAGTAAGTTGTAGCCCTTGTGTTTCTCTAGCATGCTGTAAAGTTTCATACCATTTGGAGTCCTGTAGCTATAGGTTTTGCTGCTGTCAATATTTCTTCAGATCAAAAACTGCACTTTCACGAGGTGAAATTTTCACTAAGTCTGAAATAGTGTGCGAGATGGCGTTTTGTGTCTTCTTGTCCTAGTGCTCCTTGCTGCCATGCTAGTGGTTGTTAGTTGTTTGTAGTAGAGCGTCTTGCCCTCTTTCGTGTCATGCCTTGCTTGAGCATATCGGAGTTGTGTAGCTCGTAGTTGTGGGGCGTAGAATATGCTATGTGGCTGATTTTGGCAGATTGTAGTGATTTCTTGTTTTGCTCGTAGTTTTTGAACCGTAGCTCCGATTTGATCGTGTCCTACATGAAACTTGCTTAGAATCTTGTGTAGTTTCATTTTCTCTTGCTAGTTGTTTGTTTTGAAGTGCTCGTAGCTGTCGTTGCACACATATTGCATTCATGCCATCATATCTTGCGGTGCTTGTAACTTTTGATCTGTAGCTCCGTTGGAGATGTTCTTTATGTGTAAATTGCTTGCCTTGACGCGTAGAATCACGTGAACCTATTTGTTTTGCTGTTTAACAAATAATTAAATGTGTTAATTCAGATCTGGACAGAATTGTAAATTAACATGTGAGGTCGTCTCGGAGATGCTATATGTCATTTCCGACCTCATTTAAAATGTCTAGAAGGTAGTTTAACTTCCGCTTCACCTCTTGCATGTTTGACAACATTAATGTTGCCGTGTAAATAACCGGGAGTGAACTAAATAATTCATATGTGAAGTTTCGTCAATATGCAACTCTTTGCATATTGAACTTCACTTAATGTGTAGTGTTTGATTGCGTGGATTGTCATGCCGTGACTTGCATGTATTCAACTGCTCATGCATCATATGTGTTGTGCATCATGTGGTGAATTCCGTGTGTTGATTTGCTTTTCCGGTTTCCCCCGTCTCGATAGAGTTCCGCAACGTGCCGGATTGTGAGGACCCGTTCGACTACGTCGGTTCGTCTCCTTCACGGAGGCATTCTTCTTCCAAGCGGGATCTCAGGCAAGATGATCATTTCCCCAGATACCATTACTATCATTGCCATGCTAGTTTTATCGCTTCTACCGATTATGTCTCGTTGCCTACCACCTGTTAAATATTAGCCTATCAACAATGCCATGATCACCTTCAACCTGTTTGACCTAGCAAACCACTGATTGGCTATGTTACTGCTTGCTTAACCCTGTTGATAGCGTTGCTAGTTGCAGGTGCAGTTGCTTCCATGTGAAAGCATGGGTTCCTTGTTATATCACCATATTAAATGCTATTTAATTTAATGCACCTATATACATGGTGAAAGGTGGAAGGCTCGGCCTTTCTAGCCTGGTGTTTTGTTCCACCTTTGCCCCCTTAGTTTCGGCTACCGGTGTTATGTTCCATAATTGAGCGCTCCTAACACGATCGGGGTTGTTATGGGGACCCCCTTGATAATTCGTTTTAGATTAAAGCTAGTCTGGCAAGGCCCAACTTTGGTTCTACATTTGCCCAACATAATAATTTTGATAAATTGAAATGCATAGGGAGTTAGCGCTACCCGAGGAGTAATTTTACATAAATAGGGGGGCCAGTGCTGATGGTGTTGGTCCCAAACGGTCTGCCTACGGGGCCACCACGGGGAAACCCGAGGTTTGGCACCCGTAGCTAGTTCCATCCGTCGTGTCCTGAGAACGAGATACGCGGATCCTATCGGGATCGTCGACACGCCGGGCGGCCTTGCTGGATTAGTTTTACCTTTGAAGAAATATCTTGTGCATCGGGATTCCGGTGATGCTTTGGGTAATCTCAGAGTTGAGGTTTTCCACTAGGGAATCCGACGAGATCGCGAGCTTCGTGATTGAGGATTTCTATGCGGCCTGTGGTAATTTGTGATGGACTAGTTGGAGCACCCCTGCAGGGTTAAATCTTTCGGAAAGCCGTGCCCGCGGTTATGTGGCAACGTGGAAACTTTGTTTAACACTGGTTCTAGATAACTTGAAGTTAACTTAATTAAAATATGCCAACTGTGTGCGTAACCGTGACTGTCTCTTTCATGAGTTCCTTCTCCGATCGAGGACACGGTGGGGTTATGTCTGACGTAGGTAGGTGTTCAGGATCATTCATTTGATCATCTGTAGTTCACGTCCGCTATGCGTAGATCTTCCCCCTCTTACTTCTTGTACTCGTAAGTTAGCCACCAAATAAATGCTTAGCCGCTGCTGCAACCTCACCACTTAACCATGCCTCACCCATTAAGCTTTGCTAGTCTTGATACCTTTGGAAATGAGATTGCTGAGTCCCCTGTGGCTCACAGATTACTACAACACCAGTTGCAGGTACATGTAAAGATTACTTGTCGCGAGCGCGTTGATTGTTCATTTGGAGTTGCCTCTTCTTCTTCTTCTTCATCGATCTAGGATGGTTTCCAGGCCGGCAACCTGGGATAGCAAGGATGGACGTCGTTCTTCTTTTCTCGTTTGTTTTCGTCCGTAGTCGGACCCTGCTCTTACTCTTGATGTTTATGTAATGTACTGATGTGACTCTGATGTAGCTTGTGTCGAGTGTAAGCCAACTCTCTATATATCTCGTCTTTTCAGTACATGTACTTGTAACGATATCCATTCTTGCGACACAACGAGATGCGCTTCTATCCCTGACGAGGCCTTCGTGCCAAATTGAGGATAGGGTCGCATCTTGGGCGTGACATTGGGCCTTCTTATAAGGGAGGATGTTTCCGCACATGTATGAGCTTGAGAACAAGAGAGACATACACGCGTGATCCTCCACCTCCTCCGGCCGCCTCGCCTCGTCACGACGCGCCGCGGGAATGAGCCGAGCGGAACTAAATTTTTGCCACGCACGACTGGTATACGAAAGATCACTTGGAGAAACTGAACATATTTTTGTTGTAGTGGATATTGAAAGTGAATGCTGCTATCCGTTCATTTCGTATCCCTCGCTCTCTTCGGCTTCCGTCGCTGGTCTCCCGCCTCCCTCTCCTGCACCTATAAAAGAGAGGTCGCTCCTCTCCCGAGCAGACGCATCAGAACTTCCCTCTCGCCACCGGTTCCTTTCTCTGTGCTACTACTACGTTCTTCCCCATCCCGTCCTGCGGCGTGCATCGTAGGTCGGTACAGTAGGCCTCTGAAACTACGTCTCTTCGAGTCCTGTACGGGAGAAGGGCGATAAGGTTTTTGGGGAGCGCTCAGCGCGACTACTGGCTTCCATCACGGACACCGACGATCTCTTTCCGGACGACGACTACTTCCCAGACGTCGACCACCTCTTCGGTAACATGGCCAACGACAACGCTAACACCAACCCTACTATTGTTGCAACACAGTACATACTCATGTTCTTTTTTGTTGAGTTCCTATCATAATTTTTTGCTATAGTTTCACTTCTAGATATGCTCGGTTTCTGCTCATCACTCCATATGATGCCTTGTGTATATAGTACGGCTCTACATATGTTCTCTTCTAGATCATATGTGCACATGTCTTTCGTCATCTCATCTTTATATTCCATTTCTTGTTTCATCTTTTTTATGATAGTCATGTTTTCCCTAGCTTTTCTTTTAATAAAATTCTATGGTAAATTGCTCATATTTCCAACACTTCCACCATAGATTCTTCATTTAATCTGAAATCATGCCGACTAAAAGATACAACCGTTGTGAACAAGTATTTTTCATCCATCGGGTGCACTGTGCACCCCAAAGATCTAAAAACTTCATTAGAGAATACCAAACCCTTGGAGAAATCTAAGCCAAGGGTGGATCCAACATAGTATCCCTTGAATTGGGTATCCCTATGTACATGAGAGAACACCGAGGATATTGATTGGAGAGGAATAGAGATTTAGTGGATGAGGGTGGAGATCGTCGGAGATACTAACAACCTACACAGAGGGTGGTGGAGCGCCATCGTCTAACAAATCAAATATAAAAATAGGATGTATTGAACCAAATAGTTGTCCATTATGCATGATTATAGGTTTTTACACTTTCCCTCTTGAGCATTGCACATTTAGTATTTAATTTGGTTATTAATATTTTTCTTTCTTCTCTTGTGTCTGCACGTGTTTTGGATCAATCTAGGACCAAGAACGATGAAACGACCAAAGATGGACTCAATACGGAGGACTTACAATACCAAACTCATGCATTTTTTAAGGTGGAAAAGTAATTTTTCTAAAGTGATCCAAATCGTGCTCTAATACTAGGAGTCTATGAGCATCGCTCTCGCGAATCCAACGAGCCAAAGAACGTCAAAATCGGAGTTTGTATGAAGAATTGGTGGCGAAAACACCGTAGATGTTCAAATACAACGTACCATACGATCGCTCATGGTCGTATGGATGATCGTATGATATCCACACAACTCCAAAATTTGCCTCTTCCGATGGGGTTCTTTACTGACTTCGTCGTCAATTGTTCCAGAAGATCCTTGGCTCATAAAGAAGAGATTGGGAGAGGATAAGGCTCATCTCGAGCCCTTGGATACAACTCCAACTCAAGCCACCACCATAACCATGAATTCATCCATCATCAAATACATTGCTGCTCCACCACCATAGAAGGAGGGACAACATCAAGTGAAGAAACAGAAGGCTTCGCCACCATGGGCACCGACCTTCGGGCCGGTACCATCACGTGGACACCGTCACCGGCGCTGCTCCCATCTCCATCACCACTAGCGCAACCACCATCATCAAACCGTACCACTGACTGCACCAACACGAATATGCCTTCTCCCTTCACTGGCTTGATGTTGACTTCTAACTTTTCCCTACCTTGTTGTTTATGCTTGAGTAGTTGCACTAGTTGTTGAGGATATGGCTGAACCTTATATGCTTCTTGATGTGATTCATTATATTTTGTTCATATTCGAGTTAGTAGCCTTCATGAATGTTGAGAGGAGGGATTACTCACATCATTACCTTGTTTTCACGAAGTATATTATTATCATTGTGGGGGTTGGGGATATTGCGGTAATTCAAGGTGATAGTAAAAGCCTTAATTCCTTGTTGTTGCAATTGATAGGGGTTTAATGAAAACCCTTAGAGAGGTTGCATCCACAGGAAACCCCTTAATTATCATAGTGATAACCGGCTTGGGGAAGCTACGGTGGTGGTGTACGTGGCACGAAGTCTACCTAAAGTAGAATGTGTTATGTACCTGGCTCCGCCCAGTTATGCGTTTGACTAGTGAATAGATGATAAGATAGTTCATATTAATGGTAGTGATTCCGGAACCCTCGAGAACGCTTTACTACTCAAGCGCCATCCTTACTAACTTAGTGTCATTTCATGTTTTATCTTCTTGTTAGAAGTTTAGTTAATTATCCTTTTTGTCTAGTTTCCCTAGCAACCTATAGACTATTTCCAAACTCCTGTTTGGGCGCGTACGTTGCTTAGATAGTTGACATATTAGTTGCGGGGTTGTGGTGCCTTCCTATCAGTTTCTTATGAATTCAAATCTTCACTTATCATAAAAGTGTTGCAACAACCATGTGCACTTGCAGGTCATCATCTGCTTCGCCTTATTACCCTTCGATCGTCATCAATTATGGCCGACTCGGTCCACCACTCGGCGATAGAGCGCACCAACGTGCTCCTAGTATGCACGCATGCCTCCCTACCCTCTTCGTCGTTTCGATTTTGCATTGTATAGTTTCAATTGTTGAAGCCCAAGAGCTTCTCCGTCACAACATGGTCACCGACGTAGTTCCATTGACCCCTTGCTCAAACCCTTTGCACCATCGCACTCACGACGCCCCGTAGATCCTCTATGCCCCATCCTTTTGTCGTTTTGCTTGCATCACTCCGCAGTTCCAGCCACACCCGAGTGCATCCCACTCTGGTGTGTCCTTGCCAACGAGTCCATCAGCGTTTGGGGCCACATTTTGGTTATCGGGGTTGCGGTTTGCAAACTGCACCCTTTTTGACGCACTCGTGCATCGAGAGCTTGTTGGAATCCAACTCTAGCGAGTGCTCCACCGCTACTTTGGTCATTGCCCGCAGCTTCCTCTGTTTTCCCTGCTTTTCAAATGCGAGTGCACGGGTGGCATTGCATATAGCTCGGATGATCACGATTAGATGTGACATACCATTTGCACCACGTCGCTACACCCGTGGCTTCAGTCGCTGACTCATGGGACCCAGCCGTCAGGAGCTGGTCAACCACATAACTCACAACACTCCCTACATGTTCGAACGCAAGCTCATACTGCATCATCATCGGGGAAACTTGGGTTTGAGTCCTCACCCACGGTAGTGAGTATGATGCCCATTTTTGCTTTTTCCCGAGCCACTAAAGTGTGGGCCCCATGGGACCCATCTGTCATGCTCTCGCACACGCACTCACACATCTGTGCATGCTGCAGCCACGTCAGGCGTGCCTGTGTCCCATCAGACAACCTCGTGGCTAGTCGGGACTCGGTGTACTAAGTATTGGTATTTTATTTTTATTTTTCGTGGATCTTTCTGTATCACTAATCATCTTTTAAATTATTAAAATTTGACTAAATCTTAATCTCTTTATTTCCAACATGAACATATGCATATTTATATCATTTTAGGGTAGAAAACTCCAAGGAATCTGATGGTGCCATTTGTTTGTTGTTTTGAGCATGTTTATTTCCGTGTCATTCTAGCATACAATAGCATTTTGCAAAATTCATAAATAAATAAACCATGCATCATATGAACTAAATATATATATTGTAAGTTGCTTAGTTTTATGTCTACTTTCAAGATATGTAACTTGCTGACATGTTAAAAACCATTAACCTGATGTTCTTTTGCATCGAAATGAGCATGTTGATGTTTGTGACAGATTTGGGAAAGAAAAAAAAAGAAAAAATTGAAGAAAATAGAGAAGGGACAATGCTACAACCTCTTTTTCCACAGTTGTACCTCAAAGTGGCACCATGGTCTTCACATAGAAAGTCTCTTATTTTGTCACTTTCATATGTTAGTGGAAAATTTTCATTATAGAAGTTGGCTTGTATATTCCAATGACGGGCTTCCTCAAATGCCTGAGGTCTTCATGACCAAGCAAGTTAGATGCACACACACTTAGCTTTAGTTGAGCTTTCATACACTTATAGCTCTAGTGCATATGTTGCATGGCAATCCCTACTCCACACGTTGATATTTATTAAGGGGCATCTCCATGGCCCGTTGATATGCCTATCTGATGCGAGATTTTCTTCTCCACTTTTACCCCTTTGAAATCTACCACCATATTCTATTCCACCTTTATGCTATATCCATGGTTCACGCTCATTTATTGCGTGAGTAATAAAAAACTTAAGCGATTTAAAAGTATGATCTAATTGTCTCACTTAACACCATGGTGCTTGATATTCGTATTTATGTGGTGAAGACACATCCATGCCATACTTATATGATAAAATGAATATGGGTTAATATTCTTTAAGGATCGTATATTTTGAAACTTGATGATTATTTTGCTTATGTTTATGAATAGTACTATGTTGATATTTATCAATTCATCATTTCTCAATGATCATACCTACAACAGATTACATGTTTAGTAGCATGTCACATCAAAAACTCTATTTTTATCATTTACCTACTCAAGGACGAGCAAAAATTAAACTTGTGGATGTTGATATGTTTTCAAGGTATCTATAATTTTTTTATTGTTCCATGCTATAATATTACCATTCTAGGATACTTTTGAGTATTTATTTACTAATTTATATTATTTTGAGCATTTACCTATTAACCCAGTGCCAAGTGCCAGTTGTCGTTTTCCATGTGTTTTTAGCTTTTCAGGTTTACACTACCAAATGAAGTCCAATTGCCACACAACTTTTTGATGATTTTTTCTGGACCAAAAGAAGACATGGAAGCTTCAGGAGGAGTCCATAGGCCACGTGAGGGAGCCAACACACAACAGGGTGCGCCCAAGGGGATGGTCCCGCCCTAATGTGTGGTGAGCCCCCAGGTGCCTCCTGGCGTCCCTCTCCGTCCTATAAATTTTCATTAAACCCCAAAACCGTAAGGAGCCTCCCGAAACAATTTTTCTGTTGTCGTAAGTTTCTATTCCGCTGCGTGTCCATCTGGAGCCCTGTTCCGGTGCCCTACCGGAGGGGGGATCGATCACGGAGGGCCTTTACTTCATCCTTGTTGCTCCCATGGTGATGTGTGAGTAGTTCCCCACCGACCTACGTGTCCTTAGTTAGTACCTAGATGTCTCTCTCTCTCTCTCACTCTCTTTCTTGTTCTTCAATACAATGATCATGGCATCTTTTCTTTGATCTGTTCGATGTAATCACTTTATGCGTTGCATTTATTGGGATCCGGTGAATTGTGGGTTTATGTTGAGATTTTTCATGATATTATATTAAATTCCTTGCTGCTCTTTCTTTACATATGCATGATTATATGACAACTTCTCAATTCTCTCCGATCTATTGAAATAGTTTGGCCAACTAGATTGATATTTCTTTAGTGGGAGGAATGTGTTGCAGTGGGTTCAATCTGGCGGTGCTCTCTATCCGAGTGACATCGTAGGGGACAAGACATATCTTTGTATTGCTTCCACTAAGGGTAAAATGATGGGTTTATTCATATTGATTAATTCTACTTTGTCTATATCATGCCAATGTTCTCCAAGCATTACTTTGTCTTAGTTAATACTCTAGATGCATGTTGGATAGCGGACGATGGGTGGAGTAATAGTAATAGTTGTAGGCAGGAGTCGACCTATTTGCTTACGGACGTGATGCCTATATGTAATGATCATTGCCATGAGAAACTATTGCATAACTATGTGCTTTTCTATCAATTGCCCAACAGTTATTTGTTTACCCACTGTATGCTTTATCTTTGTTAAAGATGCCATTAGGGAAAACTAAGCCCCCAGGGTCTATCCAAATATATATTTACAAGCGCTACTATTTTACTATTGCCATTTATTTGTTTTATATTTATTTTGCAATTTAAAACTATCTACTATCATCTACACACTTTACTTGCTTGCAAATAACGAGTCCAAGGGGATTGACAACCTTGTTGTCCGTGTTGGGTGCAAGTGTTTGTTTCTTTGTGTGCAATCGCTGAAGAGGGGGGTTGTGTATTACTCCTATTGGTTCGATGACCTTTGTTCCCACTTAGGGAAATACTTACATATATTGTGATGCATCACTCATTCCTCTTCACGGAAAACCCAACACAGATCATAAGTATCAGGCCTTCCGTAGCGGTTTTTACTGGCCCACCGTGCTTCAGGACGCCACCGAACTCGTTAAGTCATGTGAAGCATGCCAATTCCACACCAAGGAAATCTACCAGTCGGCGCAAGGTCTCTAGACCATTCCCCTCTCATGTCCCTTGCAGTCTGGGGGCTGGATATCTTGGTTCATTTCCCTCACGCGGGTGATGGCTAGCGCTTCCTTCATGTTGACATCGACAAATTCACCAAGTGGGTGTTAGAGCATATATCTCCATATGTGGTTTTGGTAATTGATGACAATTCCTATGGACTAATTGTTGCCTTAAGTTATATTTATAGGATTTGTCCGTAGGCATTGCTTGAAGTCCATCTGTTGGGTTCAAGGAGTTTATATGATGACCAAGATGGTATTCAAGGTATTATCCAAAGAATGGTCATAGAGACACAAGGTTGATCAAGATCTCAGACAAAGAGTAAATCAAGATGATCAACACACAAAGCGTACAAGATGTACCGAGAGGGATCAAGTGATCCCATGGTATGGTAAGCATTGTCCATTACGTGCTTGTGTACCAACCCATGGTCTTTGTGAGAGTTCTATGTGGGGGTTAGGTGTGCTTCCATGGGCTTGCGTCAAAATGAAGATCTCATACAACCCATCAAGGATGACGTCAAGTGGTGATCGTCATCAAGATTGTGGTGTGCAAGTTCAAGTGGATCAGCACGAATATATCATTGAAAGTGCAGTCATGCCCTTAATCGTGTTTTGGTGTTGCTGACAACACACATATAGATAACTAATCACTAATCCCCTTTTAAGTTGTTGTTAATGATCGTATGTTGATAAGGACAAGCTCATGTGCTAACAAGGACAAGATCAAGATAAGCATTCCTAAGCACTACATGCTTGATTCTTGTGGATGATGTTCACATGGTGGACAAATGAAGATGAATACATAAGCTAGGCTTTCCACATTGTGTATGGGAGAGCTACTTGAAGACTTCATCATGTCTTGCTTTCAACTTGAGCCAAGAAGGAACAACAACATCAAGCTCAAGTGAAAGGGCTAACTCAAAGGTATCAGTTCCTTTGACGTTAGTGGTGCGGAGTGATGATCAGCGAATAAAAGTATACACTCAAGTATGGATCATCAGTACCCTTTTTATTATTCTTGAGTATAGGGATCCCGCACTATTAAGAGGGGATCACAGGTTTTGCGATGAACTTTCTCAAACTACATCTCTACTTTTCTGCTCATACCACATCTCCACTACTCTGCTTTGATCTCAAAACAGAACCAATGCCTCAGACATCTGGCTTCCTCCGGACGTCCGAGGGCCGGACACCCGACTACTTTGGAAATCCGGAATCTTATACCAGAGCCAAAGTCTCGGACATCCGGCTCCCTCCGGACGTCCGAGGGCCGGATGCCCGACCACTTCGGAAAACCGGAACCTTGCACAGAGAAATCCAGAGTCAAATAACTCAGACTTCCGGCCTCCCCCTGTCGTCTGAGGGCCGGACATCCGACCAGTTTCGGAAATCCGGTGCCCTTGAACAGAGCTGAACTCTCGGACATCCGACCTTCTCTTCGGACGTCCGGTCCCTGTTCGTCTATACAGTGATTCCTGATATCTATACAGTGGTTCCTGATATATATACATCCCTTGGACGACTGACCCCTGTCGGACATCTGACCCCTTATGGGCGTCTGGACATCCGAGAACTGCCGGACGTCCGACCACTATCAGACTTATGTGACCCCAACGGTCACTTTCCCCTCTCCACTATAAATACCCCCCTCCCACTTCGTGAGAGGGGGCCCAACACAGCCATATCCTCATAAGAACACATTTCTACCTCACACACATTTGCTCACACCAAATCTTAGATCCCAAGAGCATTTGTGAGCCCCTTTGAGAGTTGTTCCAATCAAAAGATAGATCGTTTCCCTCTCCTCCTCTCAACCCAAGCTATTTGAGATTTGAGCAAGTTTTGAGCATTCCCCGTGATCTTGTTACTCTTGGAGGTTGGAGACTCCTAGGCGGTAGGAGTTCTTCGGAGAGGAATCAATCTGTGTGATTACCCCCGGAAAAGTTTGTGAGGGTTTGGAAGCCACCTCAAAGTCTTACCACTAGTGGTTGAGAAACGCCTTCGTGGTGTTATCTCAAAGGGAGAATAGGGTGAGCCTTCGTGGCGTTGGTGTGCCTTCGTGGTAACATCCACCTCTCTAACGATGACTAGCTTCCCTCCAATGAAGTGAACATCGGGATACATCTTTGTCTCAGTGACCTTGGTTATCCTTAACCCTAACTCCTTACTTGTGGTTTACTTGTGTTACTTGAGCATACATACATTGCATATTGTTTGTGCTCATTATATTGTGTTGACTATTTCTTTGTACAAGATTAATCGTTCAAGCATACCCTCTATATCCACACGTTCACACTTGCAGCTTTTGATATATCGTGTGCTATAGTGTGATCTAGTATCTTGTGTCGTTCACCTACTCGTCGTGTGATATAGCTCAAGTAAGTTTGTGTAACTTACTTGTGCTTGTTAGTAACCATGTTGTGTCCATCTTGGTAGATCGTGTTGTTAGTGCACGTTGCGGTGTCTATTGCATTTAGGATTTGTGCTTGTAAAGTATCCTCTTAGTTTATTTCCGCATTAGGTTTAAGCCAAATCCGAAGAAGTTTTTAAATAGCCTATTCACCCCCCTCTAGGCGTCATCGTGGTCCTTTCAGTGGGCACAAGTGGAGCCTGTTCACACCATCCCAGCTCCTCCGGTCGTCAAGTTCATCAAGGGGTTGGTGTGCCGCTTCGCGGACCCTAACCGCATCATCACTGATAAAGGTACACAGTTCACCAGGGACCACTTCAAGGCCTATTGCAACAGCCTTGCCATGCAGGTCTGCTATGCCTTCGTGGCGCACCCCTGAAGGAACGGCCAGGCCAAGCGCGCCAATGCCAAGGTCCTAAAGGGCCTCAAGACATGAAGCTTCAGTTAGAAGCTCACAGCCTGCGGCAAAAGCTGGCTCGACGAACTCCAGTCCGTGCTATGGTCGATCCGCACGACAGCAACCAAGCCAACCGGCGAAACACCCTTCTTCCTCGTCTATGGGGCGGAAGTGGTCCTACCCACTAGGATCAAGCACGAGTCTCAGCGAGTCTTGGCCTTCGACGAGGTGCATCAGGAACACCTGTGGGAAGTTGATATGTTTATCCTCGAGGAAGCACGCCGCCAGGACGCTCTCCGTGCCGCCCGGTTTCAGCAGGCGCCGCGTCGCTACCACAGCCGCAACATATTGCCCCGCATGCTTGAGCTTGGCGATCTTGTCGTGCGAAGGATCCTCTCTAGGGAAGGACTCCACAATCTCTCGCCAATGTGGGAAGGCCCGTTGAGGGTCACGCATGTTTCCCGGCCTGGCGCGGCCAACTAGAGATGGAGGAGGGTGTTCTGGTACAAAAAACATGGAATATCCAACATCTCCGCAAGTTCTATATGTAACCTCACGAATATGAACACAAGGGGGGTGTACACGCCCCGGAGCCTCTATTCTGCGTCGTGACAAGGCCGCGAGAGCTCCCACCCACGTCCTCGAGATACATGAAAAAACAAGAAAACATGCAAAACACAAGAACTGACACTCGACACTGAATTAATAAGTTAGTCCCAAAAATGATATAAAATTACATATAAAGTATCAAGATTGATAAAATAATATCATAAAATAATTAAAAATTATAGATACATTAAAGACATATCAACCACCAACCACCCCGCTTACCGCGAACTACCGCGTGTTCCAGCCTATGTGCTATGCGATCAACAACCAAAGGACATGCAACACTTGCTTACAGGTTGCCCTTTCTCGTGACAAGTCTAGCATGAGATCCTCTCCTGGGCATGGACCAATGCTCAAATCCCCACGAAGATCTTCAATTCGCACATGATAGGCCATCACATGCGATGGCGCACCATCCTCTCTTCACAAAGGCATTTCTTCTCTCATCATTCTCACTCACGTTGACTTTTGAAGCACCAAAATGGATGCGTCTTCGACAGTGACCACCCCTCTACCACCTGACTCACGAGTACCGTCCAATAGGAAGCGTGCTAATGGGCTAAAGCCGACGCCACATAGCTACATAACATCATCCGTGAGTAGTTGACCTTAGTGTGGGGGAAGCATCCCCTAGATTTATGCTCTCTTTGCTCACTATCATCCATTCTTGTGTTCACGATCTTGTGAGTTGATGCAATCTTTATGTTGTAATCTTATCTATCTCTATTTTCTCTATCTCTATCTATATATACGGTTCCGTTTCACCCTCCTTCTTCCAGCCTCTTTATACCCCCTTCACTTTCCTTTTATATTTTTTTGTCTCTGTTTTTTCTTCCAAACAATAATATTTTTGGTAAGACAATAAATTCTTACCAAATAATCTATATCTCTATATTCTCAATCTATATCTATATCTATATCTTTATAGTTACTATATACTTATATTTATACTTATACTTATTACTTATATTACTAAAAAGATTACAAGGTTCCATGTTTCACTTTTCTTGTCACCACCCCTTTGTTCAACCTTTCGCGTATGATAATCAACCATCTTAATTTACGTGCCCTTTGAACCAATTTCATTTTAGTTTACTTATCAATTTTTATATAAAAAATAAGGTAAATATGAATATGAGTAGGTAATCACAAAACTAACATACTACTCCCTCCGTCCTAAAATAAGTGTCGCTGCTTTAGTACAAAATTTATACTAACTTAATACAAAATTTACATCACTTATTTTAAGACAGAGGGAGTATAATATTTATATCCTATTGCAACTAGTGAAATGATATGCAAGCTCTACATATCTAGGAAAAAAACCCATCCTAATAATTACTTAGAAAATCCATATTTAAGTATCTATTCCGGAGGAGATTCGCATGAGAAATCAACACGTGATTCTAGCATACGAAGCCCTAGAGCCTTTCAAGACACGCAACCACCTATTATCGCACCGTCCGCCCCAAAAACCCAACGGCCGGGATCTCCCCTCACAAGTCAGAGCCGCCCACCCTATTCTGTCCAAGTGACTGCGTGGTGGGACCAGTGGACCGCGGGGCCCATATTTCAGCCACCGGGCGCGCTCCACGCACGCCGCTTACAAGGGGCCCCTTTGCTTCGCGATTCGAGCCTAAAGCTCGCGAGCGGCACAGCGAAGAGAGAGAAAGAGACGGGGACAGAGGAGAGAGAAACCCCAGGTCTCGCCGCCTCGCCTTCATCCGCTTTCGCCTCGCCGCCTCCGCGCCGCCCTCCGTTTCGAGGAGGAGGAGGAGGAGGAGGAGGAGGAGGAGGGGGAGCTCTAGGGCTCGCGCCGCAGCGTCGGCGGCGGCGCCGGGTGCCTGGGCGAAGGCCTCGAGATCTCGCGGCGGCGCCGCCGGCTTTGTGTGGTGGTTGTGGTGGGTGCGGCGCCGTCTGCTCGGTGAGTTGGCTCGATCTCTCGACGCGGCGCTTCCAATTGAGCTGCTTCGCCCCCCGAATTGAGGGTTTTGGAGGTCCGCCTCCTGCTCCTGGCGGCCTTGCAATAAACTAACCTCTCGGTTTGGGGGGTTAGGGTTAGGTTTTGGCTGAATTGTGGTGGATTTTGGTGGCCCAGGCGGCGCATTGCTCTCGCAAGCAGACTGGTCTGCGTGTTCCGCCACACAATGATGGGGAAGACGCAGAAGTTCTCCAAGGGGCACCCGCTCGGTTTTGTGCCGGACTACAGATATGGGGTGGAAACTGTGGGGGTGTCAAAGGGGCTTGGGAATCCTGTGAGAAGTGAAGCCAAGAGAAAATGCCTCAACCTGAATACGGACGAGGGGGCTGATGCTCCTGGATTTAATGTGCCGCGGGTGGTCTTTGAGTTGCCGAGGATGTCGGCCTCAGATAGGAATGAGCTGGAGATGAGGCTCCGCGACGAGCTCGAGCAGGTGAGGGCCCTCCAGAGTAGGCTGTTTTCAAGAGGGGCTACGACGAGCATGAATGGTGGAGCTGCGTCAGCTCCAAGAGGTGATTTCAACGGCAATAAAAAGGATGGGAAGCTCAGGCGGAGCAATTCAGTGCAGTCTGGTAGAGGATTACCGCCGTCAATTGCCCAACCTGTAGTGAGCTCCATTAACTACACAGCATGGTTTAAAAAATGCCAGGAGCTTCTGAAGAACCTTATGAAGCATCGCTCTGCAAGCCCGTTTGTTACCCCAGTTGATCCTGTGAAGTTGTGTATCCCTGATTATTTTGATATAGTCAAGCACCCGATGGATTTGGGCACTATACAGAAAAAGCTGAATGCAGGTGTGTACCCTACACCTTGGGAGTTTGCCGCAGACGTGAGGCTTACTTTTAGCAATGCTATACTTTATAACCCAGTCGGTAATGCAGTTAACATAATGGCCCAGACTATGAGCAGTGTTTTTGAACCTAGATGGAAGCCTATTGAAAAGAAGCTTCCTCGACCAGATGAGGAACCCTCTGCAATTGAGCGTCCAAAAAATGACGCAGTTGAGAAAAATATCATTGAGAACAAAGAGCCTACTGATAGAAGGCCTTCAAATAAAGGCACATATAAGAAAAACACCTTTCAAAAAGAGGAGGTGGTTGCCAAGCCAGTTTTGCATCCGAAGAAGAGGAAAGCCTCTCCTTTGGTTCAGGATCCTCCAGTGGCATCAGTCGTACAGATGGCTCAGGTGGCTGAGGAGGTTCCAGTGGTAGAAACTGCTGTGGGGATGATGACAGATGAACAAAAGGTTGCTCTAAGCGTAAGACTACAATCATATGGTGGATTCATTCCAGAACATGTAGTTGAGTTCATAAAGAGGCATGTTAATGATGATAATGATGCTGATGAAGATGAGTTGACTATTGACATGAACGCTCTCAGCGATGATACCCTGTTTGAATTAGAGAAACTTCTTGATGACTATGATAGAGTAAATCAGTCTGGAAACCCTACAAAAGATGAGCCTCATGAGGTTGAGGTGGGTGCTATTGTATTTGAGATTGATTTTTGTTAGTTAATTTACTGACCATTGTTTCCTTCTGTTCAACAGTTCCAAAGTGAATATGGACTTGCCAACTCATCAATGCATCATGAAGGTCATTTTCTTCTCATTTTTTTTTCCGTGGCACTTACTGTTGTTCTAAGTTAATACTGTATGCATCTTAGCAGGGCATGAGCTTGTAGAGGAAGACATTGATATTGGTGGGAATGATCTTCCACCTTTAACATATCCCCCTGTGGTATTTGAAAGTGAAATGGCAGACAGAAGCAGCAAGCATAGTTCTTCTAGCAGTTCTAGTAGCGAGTCAGGATCATCCTCCAGTGGTATGTATTTTTATCCATTTATCTTCACATACTACTCTCCCTAACTTTGTATCTTGACTTATCTGTTACCAGGCCCTGCGATATCGTCTTTTCTTTTTACCTTTTACGATTGCATTCCATTTCATGTTGCATGCTGCAAATTGATAGCTTTGCCCCTTAAGGCTGTTCAAATTCTTCCCCTGTGCTTACCTATTTGACAGAGTAACGATTGTTAGTGTCAGCAAGTATTGATAAGTTGAAATCGGTAGTATTGAACTGTGTCCTGTTTGTTTCTAGTTTAATACTTTAATTCAACTTTAGAAAGAGATGTTAAACACGCTAAATGGTGTTCATAGCAACTCTCCTTGCCAGCAATTTGATTGAATCCATATGGCAGCAAAAAAGAGCCCTCATGCCTGTGTGTGCTTGCAGTGTTTACAGGTGATTCTGTCGGGCCAATTTCGAGGCGCAGTAATTATTGTTTTTTAAATATTTTTTGCTCATAAATCACATATTGACGTTCACTATTTGTGTTGTGATGATAGCTCACATGTTAACATGGTAGAATTTTGTTCTTATCTTATCTGAGGGGCAGCAATTGATGTTCCCTTTTGCTCATACTGCTGATCATTTCCTATTTAGGATCCTTTTTTAATCCACAAATTGTAAGAATTATTTTTGCCCCTGGACTCACCTAAGCTCCCCCGAAAAGAAGCGCAACAGCAAATATCAAAAGATTCAAACAAAAGATAACAAGTTTAGGTGTAAGTACTGTATGCATTTGTGATTTTTTGTTTGTAAAAAACATAATCTACTTCTGCCCTGAGTCAAAAAGACAAAGATGAACGGCTAACGTAGCAACTTTATGCGCACCAAATTTGGGTTTGTGTATAGGCTATAAAAAAGCAAATATTTGCTCAGAAATAGGATGTGTGTATTTTTTTCAATCTTTTTAATGCTATTTTTAGGCTGGTTGATGTGAGCCTGGCTCACTTTGAAGTTTTTATATCAGGACCATGTTATTCATGATTTGCCTAGGGTTACAATACTGAAATACATAATCCGATTCATTAATGTGCAACATACCCACTGTGTGGTGAAATAATTGTAATATGAGATGGGTGTGTGGACTTTTCTCCTATGGTCCTACCTGCTTAACTGATTGATGTTACTGAGTAACTAATGAACACATGTACATACCCGCACTGTCACACATGAGGATGGGCTCAGGGAAGGTTGTATTGTTTTGTAAGAGGTTTTCAGTAAGAAATTTACATGTATTGTTTGGATAGGGGTTGAAGCAGTATGTTTGAAGCTTCATGGACACATTTATTTTTGTATGCGGCCTTGCACCTTTCGCAGTGTAGTGCACACCTGATCTTCAGCTTAGTTGATTCCCAGCTAATTGTAGCAGCCTGACAGCTAGTAGCACTTAGTACAGAGCACTATGATACCGCAGCATGTGTGAGCTGGTAGTAAAATTACTTGTGCTTCCTTTGTGAAATTCCTTTTCTCCGTTTCGTTTCACATGAATCATGCTTGTGAATATGAGCTATATAATGCCCAAACACATTTCCTTCAGGGGGATAAAAGGGAGAATGAGGGAGCAAAAACCGAGTGTTTGTGTGAAATATTTACTTGGATTTATTTATCCATGTACAAACCTTTGACATAATATTGCACTGTTAACCATGTTAGAACATAGATTTATTACTATAAACATTCCTTGTTTCCTCATGCCAAATCCCATAAACAGTAATTCACATCAATTAATTCACTGGACTTTAGGACCTAGTTTCAACTGATAATTGGTGGTGTCTGAAATAGAATAATATAGAACATATTCTCTAATAGCATGGTCTAGTTTCACTAATAACGCAATACAATTTTCCTGCTATATTTTTGGACAGCCATGTCTATCTTACAACTGTTCTCGGGAACCGTTTGGCTGGCCCACTCTGTAGGTCTGAAATTAAACTAAGACCTGTTTTTTAGGTTCATTGAATTATAACTTTTGAATACCTGTCTCTCTTGGGCTACATTATTATGAATGTCTGTAAATTTCCTTCTTTCACTGTGTTACATGATGAAACCAACATGAAGAAAACTATCCGATGTCCATAAATTTCCTTCTTTCATCATAAAACTCAAATGAGGAAACAAGCCAATATCTCTTGGTGCATGGCATTGCAGTTCAGTCCATGTGGTTTTTCATGCCCAACAAGGTGCTCATTTTATTTCTTCCTATGTCTTCAGGTTCAGATTCAAGTAGCTCTTCTGGAAGTGATTTGGGTGCCAAAGTTCCTCCGGCAAACATTGGCGCTAAGGTGCTTCCACACACTTGCTGTATCTCGAGTAGTTTCTAGAACCATACAAGTCTCAAACAAAATTGACATGCTACTCACCAAAAGATTATTTTGAACATCGGTTTCCTCAATGGTTGCTCTCTGTTTACATGCAGGAGAACATACTACCCGTGTTTAGCTTGGACCAGGAAACCGGTAAGAGGTTGCACATAATACATTGTTTTTAAGCCAAAGCAGCTATTGCAAGCACATCATCAAACTAATTAGACCACTTGATTCAGTAACAAAAGCCAGCCTTCACAAGTTAGCTAGCCCCAGTAACCTATTTCTCATATGACTCAAGGGATTATACCCAGTCGAGGTTTTAAAACTTGAAATAATGTTAGGGTTGGTGTTTGGCTGGCACAAGCCAACCCAAATTATATCAGACAATCCGAGCAATTAATCCTGCCAAAATTGAACTATTATTACTGCTGGCAAATCGAATTACACGTGGGGTCTACTATTGTGCATAGGATAGGACAATTCAGCCAAATCTAACCTGTTTCTCTCAGACGAATTTTTACCTATAACACGTCAAAATATTTGGCGATTTGTTAAATCCAAATTCCATTCAAGTGGAGTCTGGTATCTGGGTTAACCCATCGCTTCAAATCCAAATTACACGATGGGTTAAACTGTTATAGAAAGTTTTGGATTGTCACTTCTTTACAACCCAGACTGCGTTCAAATGAAGCCTGTTATCCGGTTTAACCCATCTCTTCAGAGTCATATAGTCCACTAAATATTAAACTGTTAGAGGAAGTGGCTTATCATCCCTTCCTTACATGTCTTTGATACCTTCCTTCGAACTCTCTGTACTTCTTTTGAACTTGTGCTTTTTATATACTCCCTCTACCTAAATACTTGTAGTTGGGGAGAACTAGTCTTCAGTTGACACCCAAACTTATCAAAGTGCTTGTCGATTGGCTTTGCCGTACTTCTGCAATTTTGGAATAGCTACTTGTGTCTTGTGTATTTACTACTTTCAATTGATAATTTTTGCAGATTCACAGGATACATTACAAGAACAATGTGCTGAACGCGTACCTATTTCTGCTGATGATGAGGGTAAGTTTGTACCCAGAGCATGTTTGGTACGTTTCTTTTACAGTTTATTAAATGAATCAATATTTCAGAGGAGAATGTGTCTGATAAAAAATACCGAGCTGCCCTTTTGAAAAGCCGTTTCGCTGATACAATTCTCAAAGCTCGTGAGAAGGCTCTTGATCAGGTATGTGTTGGAATAGTTTATTGCATTGCTGCCTGGGCTTTGGTGGATGCTATTCCCAGTAAGATTCACATGATCATCATACCAGGTGAAGGATCCTGAGAAAGTTCGGCGCGAGAGGGAGGAGCTTGAAAGGTTACAAAGGGAAGGTGAGATGAAGTTGGTAATATTTGGGCTGGTATGCCAGCTGGAATACTGTGTATTGAGGCACAATCTTCCTTACAGAGAGAGCTCGGTTACAAGCTGAGGCTAAAGCTGCCGAGGAAGCTCGCAAGAGGGCTGAAGCAGCAGCTGTTGCTGAGGCTGCTGCAGAAGCTAAACGGCAAAGAGAACGTGAAAGAGAAGCAGCTCGTAAAGCCTTGCAGCAGGTAAACCTAGGATGCAATTTGGCAAGCAACATCTTGCTTTGTTGATATCCATACTCTGAAGTGCAGATAGTATTGATTGCCCTTTTGGTATCCATACTCTGAAGTGCAAATACCATTGACCCTGCAGATGGAGAAAACCGTAGAAATCAATGAAGGGAACCTCTTCCTGAAAGATTTTGAAATGCTTGGAACCGTCACAGGTGAACAGAATCTCAACTTGGTCGGTGAAATGAGTCCAAGCCATACGCCTGAGCCCCTTGGATTTCAACTTGGGGGCAACCCCCTAGAACAGCTTGGATTGTATATGAAAAATGACGACGAAGAAGATGAGGAAGTCGAGTCCGCAGATGAACCAACAGTTGATGTTGAGGAGGGCGAAATAGACTGACAGCTCATGGTGCATTTTCAATGAGTGGAGCCTGTGGCGTGACTGGACCAGATAACTGTTTTTTTGATGTTTTTGATATGTGATGAAGTGCATATCGACCCTGACGGTTCATTCCTCTACAGCATTTATGAGCTGCACAAGTTTTGGAGCAAATTGAGGTTGATGAAATGTAGTAGCAGGCATTGGAACCAGTCTTGATGCATGCGGGGTCCCATGGAGTCTGCCTATCTTGGGATGGGTTCATTGTTAGCCATGATGAAGTAATGGACGCCCCTGTGCTTCTTTGGATGGATATCTGGAAGATGATACTGAGGGAAAGGGGGTGTTAGGTGGGGTGGGGGTGGGGTGGGGTGGGTTGTCCCTGGCTCTTAGAACAACTAATGTGAGCCGTTTTGGGGGTAGTTTCGCTGACATTTCATGTTGTGAATGTAATCCTGGAAACTGTACAAAGAGGTTGCCTGATAGATGGAAAACCCTTTTTTTCTTCTGCAGTTGCATCTCTCATCATTACTTTATATCTCTTTCCTGAATATTGTTTGGGATATCCTGAGCTTACCTCGGATTAGGATATAGAGGAGGTAAATTATTTTTTGTAGCATGCGATAAGCTATAAGTGGCTGCTGAGAGACTTGCGGTGTCAAATGTTAATTGTGGTTATTATTTACTCCCTCTGTACCATAATATATGACGTTTTAGCAGTTCATTTGAGCAGCTAAAACGTCATATATTATGGGACAGAGGCAGTATTTATTATTGTTTTCTTCACCAAATATGTTGTTATTAAATTGGTGGAGGGGCAAACTTCTTTTTTGGCAAGGTTACTTGTTTTTCTTTTTTGCTGCAAAATTTCTTTTCCCTAGGAAAATGTCAACCCCTTAAACTAAACTTGTCAAATGCCAACCCACTGCTCGCCAGCTATTGACGTCCTAGTATTATCTTGTTTGGACCAGGCGTCAGTGATCTTCCCTGACTTGTTCCATGCTGCGTTTAGGATTAACTGGTGCTGTTGCTACATTGGAAGTAAAATGAACATTCCCAGAAAAGCATGTGTAAGGGCAGACAGCACCAAGGAGAAACATATTGAAAGCTAAAACACATCACAGGATATTCGATAGCAAGAACATAGACATTTTGCCAAAGAAAGAAAGAAAAAGAACCCATACATTGCGGAATAATCTATGCAAGAACAATCGCAATGTATGGATCTTGCACTTAATTTGATATTTCTCATGGTATATATGAATCCGTACGCCTATTTTTCATAGCTAGTGCTCTGCAAAATAGTAAGAGTACATGCATGAAAACTCCCGGCGCTGGAAGCGGGCTGGACCCCTTCACGATCTACCCCCAACACACATCCCTCTTCTGGTCTAAACTAAGCAGACCGTCCGACATCTGCGACAAGCCGTGGTATCCATGGTCTTTCTTCTTTGCAGGACAGAAAAAAAATAAAATCTGGCAGTAGAATTGCCAATCACGAGGCGATGATGATGAACGGTAATTCTAGTGATCTATGAGTAGAACTTGTATGTCTTGGCAGAAATGATGATCTGCCTGAGCCCTCCGATGGGCGCCACGATCATCAGAAGCACACCAAGGACGATGCAAATCTGAAAACAAAAGGAAAATCAGGATGAAATCATCGTTTGAGGATAAAAAAGGGATCGCTTTGTATCTCTGGGTTCTTACCCAGTTGGTGAACCATGAGAGGCTGAATATCCTGGGCTTGCAGATGATGAGCCACATGATGCAGGGAAGCTGCAGGCAGCCATGACAGTTACATATCGTCCAATCTCACCAGAAGCTCTGAATGTAAATTTGCTGTGATGAAACGTGTCTGGAAAAAATGCTTACGAAATAGGTCGTCGGTGCGAAGGCGAGCCCACCAAAGAACCCGATGAGACCACCGAAGAACGGGAAGCTCATGCCGATAAACATCGTGAAGGCTGCACAGTCGGTGTTTTTGTCAGTTATTCAGTACTAGATGCGTTAAAACTTGAGATGAGACAAGTCAACGGGGGCATTACCAACATAGATAGTTCGGGTGATCAGACGGAGCGTAATGCCTGGTGCGAACTCCAACTTCTTCACCAGAAACGTCTCCATCATGTCAAACACCGGCATCGCATAAATCTGCACAGGAAACATACAATTTTTTGTTTGTAAAGTTAGATATATCGTACTAGCTCTGGCACAATGTCTAAGCTTCAGGTATCGAACGTAAAAGCAGACGAGACGAGTGTAAGGATTTACATACCTGGTAGCTACCGATGAGGTGAACGACGACCATCATGTTGGCCATGGCGATGAGCCACTTGGGCTTGTTGAGGGTGATGAGGATGTTGTCGTCGACGCTGTTGCCAAATGCCCAGTAGCCGATAAATGCCACCGGGAAGTAGCAGGCGGCGATGATGATGTAGGCCACCACCACGCCCTTCCACATTGGCTTCTTGGACGGGTTGCCGGGCGTCGATGGGATGGTAGCCTGAATTTCTAGCACCACATTGTGGCCGGAGTAGGAGAATGCCACATCGCCGAGGCCCCCCAAGAAACCAAACACCTGCCCTGCTGTCGTCGACGCCCGCAGGCTGTAGTCCACGTTCTCCTCCTTCCCCTTGTGCAAGGAGGCGCCCCAAGCAATTGTCGAGTAGCTGCATTATGCATCATTGTCAACGGCCATTGCTAGCTAGATATAGTTTTTTTTTATTATCCAGAAATTTGCCGGATTTGCTACAGTGCAGACTGTAAACATTTGTATTAACCTGAGTGACATGACGGCTGCGGCGAGGGAGATGCCGGAGATGGAGTTGAAGTTTGGTAGCTGGGAGAGCACGAAGTGGACAGAGGCGAAGATCATGATGAAGTAGGTAAGCTTGATGTCCTTGCACTTGCCATCACAGATCACGTCGTGGAACTTCTTGAGCGAGTTGCCGCCAGTGACCATGTAGACAATGTTCAGGCTGACCTCGACGACGAGCTGCTGTGGCACCACGATCCAAAGGCCGAGCTTGTCACCGAAGGCATGCTGTCCAAGCTCATGGTACCTGTCAAACCGCTTGCCTGGCACCATCTCGTGCATCTCCACCATCTGCCACAGCGTGTACACCGTGATGATCCAAGACAAGGTCATCACTGCGATGCCAGGACCCCTGCACGAAAACAGATAACATCAGTGAACGTCAAATGATTGGAATTATGCCATTGCAAGTTTCTAGCTTCGAAAACTGTCCGTCTGTGAGTATGACATGTAGGACCCACATGTCATTCAGATTCCAATTTATGGGTGTCATGGCAAGGTAGATGTACATACCAACCGAGTTCAGACATGGCGTAGGGGAGGCTGAGCACCCCAGCGCCAACCATGGCGGTGACATTGTGGAAGGCCGAGTACCACCACTTTGCTTTCCTTGAAGACGTGATAGGAAGCCAGTCATCGATCGCCTTCTCCCGTGCAGTCCTCTCATCCTGTGGGTTTTCAGAATTTTTGTTAGCCTATAAATATCATGATCACACAATCGCCGAAGTTCTTCTTCTAAATTTAAAATATCAAACAATAAAAGCTATTATACCAAATTTATTTGGGACTTATCAACAACAATTTATTTGCAACCTATTTCTTTCATTTTTGATGTCATGGAGTAAACTTACGTTGGCAACTTAGAATTTTCAGATGTAGAGTGATTCGTTTTCTTCCGGGCAGTTGACTTATCACATGGCCAAGTAGTCGCCAACGACAAACAAGTCATCAGATGCTTACCAATCAATGACAGCTCACGGTAAACATCTTTGATTTTTCTATCAAACCACGTTCACCTAACAACGTTGCATGATACTACTAGTCCCAAAATATTATGTTTGCATATCTGGAATACGGAAGTTGTTTTGATAAAGCATCCATTTTCACAAGAGTGCCTTTCCATTATTTCGTAATCAAAATAAACAACTTCTTGCACGAGACGTGAAATTGCGCATTGTATATATAGCATAATCAATCTTATGTGGCAATGAACACAGAGATATGGATATGCATGTACATTAAATTGATAAATAGTCCACCGTAAAAATTGTACGTAGTAAAAAAGAAAACTACTAGTTAATGGAGAGTTTAAAGAGTGTGATCTGTTTTTTTTTCGTAGGCAAGTGTGAACTATTTTTGGCATTGGAAAGCGAAACAACGCTGGACTGAAAGTACAAATTAAGACTTTTCAGACTTGTTAGTCCAAGTACAAGGTGGACCATACGACAGAAGCAACAAAAAAGATGGAAAACCATTTTATTTCTTCCCATATAAATCTGTAACATACTCCTGCTTACTTGTTTCCGTATAGTAATATATTTGAAACAAGAAACACAACGTAATTATTGAGGTACATGTTAATGTAAAAACAGACTGGATGATGTGATAATAAGAATTGTAAAGTAACAGAACAGGCTGGAAAAACAAGGAGGCAAAACCCATTTGTTTAAAGGAAAAAAGGTAAAATTCCGCAGTTAAGGCAAAGCATCAAGAATCACACTGATCATATGACGCCGATACTTGATGTACATGCGTTCTTTTCTATTCTTTAATCCTTTGTACGAAAAGAAACCAGAAAGTATACTAGTCCGAAAGCACCAAGAAGATGAGATTGATATTATACCACCACGATTTCACACGGGTTCTTGCCGCCTCCAAGAAAAGGATTTCACATGAAGAGGATGAACTGGTGCTACATGCCGGGACAAGACAATCCTCCACGCAAAAAGTTTTTTCCTTTTGTCTTTTTTTGCGCGAACAGGTGGGGGCTCTGTCGATCTCGCTCCCCGCTTTTCGGAACTCTACAACCCCCTACCTTTTGTTTTGCGCTCTCTCTGCCTTTCTCTCTCCCCTCAAGAACGAGGTAGAAGAAAGAGAGAGAGAGAGAGTTTGAACAAGATGAACGGATTGTTTCGTGGATACAGAAACATTGCGAATAAAACAGATCATATAACATACATACGCAGAAGCAGAGGGAGAGAGAGAGAGAGTGGGAGATTTGACCTTGGGCGGCGTGTTGTTGTCCGGCGAGGCGTGCGTCCCCATGGCTTCCGGCACCGAGCGCGCGTCCAGCAATGGCCGGAGGAGTCACACAAAGGAGAAGGTGGAGAGAAAGAAGGAGATGCAGCTCGTGGTGGTGGTGGTGGTCTTTATAGAGGGGGCAGATTCAGATGGAGGCGGGGAGGGCGCCGTATATACTGTGAGCGATCGAGGAGCACGTATCCCGCTGGGTTAGTTATGGGTTTGTTTCCCCTCAAGAAAAAATGGAATATCGTTCGGCTGACCGTTGACTCCAGCGAGCTGCGGGCGCGCCGTTCCAACCGCACGGACCCGTGGCACCCGCGTCCGAGGCTGGCGGGATGCCGTTCGTTCGATCCTGGCTCTGTCCATCTGTGGGGGCTGGAGCTGCTCTGGGTGGCAGAACGTCATGTACGGACTATTCAATTCTTTATTTCCAAACTCGTGCACGTGAAAATTGGCTTTTCTTTTTAAAGAGAAAAAAAGGCACCAAGTGGATGATGCGAGTCTCTCGTAATTTGGATCTCGTCGGGGCGTAAATGCACCTCTGCACTTGGCTGTGCTGACAGCCACACCGAGTCGAAGGCTTGCCAAATTATATACTTGTACGTATCATATGTTCATGTTCCAAATGCGGCGAAAAGGAAACAACTCCACTTGAACACTTTATAGGATTGATTGTGAATAGTCGGCAACCCACGTTTTACAATTCACGTACCGATACCACGTGCGAGTAAACATATACTACTTCCTTGTAAATTAATATAAAAACGTTTAGATTATTAAAATAATGTTTTAATTATTTTTATATTAATCTATAGAGGAAGTTACGTATATACAGCTTTTAACCGTAAAAATGAAGCAAAAATGAAAACACACAATGGACATGAACTGCCCTGTTTGCCCCCTCTTGGGGCTTAAAGGCAGGGATGCCGGATGTCATCATATTTATTTCTGATGTGCGTCAAAGGTTTTACTTCACCGATGAATCACTTTAGAGGAGCACATGTAGGCAAAGGTAAAAGAGTGACTTATCGATCCTCACGGATTAATCATTTGCTTTATGCAGATGATAGCCTCCTTTTTATGAATGCAAAGTTGCAAAGTGCACATAGACTAAATGAGATCTTCCGGATTTCTGTTGAGAGTTCGGGATAAGCTATTAATAAGGAGAAGAGATCGATCTATTCCAGCCTGAATACGACCGCACCGATTCGACAGATGGTCAAGCAGTTTCTGAACATCTCGATCGAGGCGTTGAGTGAGCGGTACCTAGGCCTGCCCACTGCGGTTGGCCGGATAACCAGCGAGACTTTCGACCACATTGAAGAGAGAGTCCATAGCAAAATTCAAAGTGGTCCACAGAGGATGGTCTCTTGTGCCGCAAGGGAAGTGTGCCTTAAATGTGACATACAAGCAATTCCCACATTCAGCATAAGCTGCTTTAAGTTAACAAAGGAAGTGTGCTTGTCGATCGGCTTGTCGATGAAGCTTTGGCTGTTCGAGATGGGGTCCTCTTTGCAAAGCTTCGGGGTTACGAGAAGGTCGTTGTGGAGACAGATTGTTTGAAGATTGTCAATCTCTGGTATTCACGCCTCAACACTCGCACTTTGGTGGCGCCTATCTTAACTCAAGTTCAAGAGCTCGCCTCATTGTTTAGTTTGTTCTCCATTCAACATGCTGTAAGAGCAGCTAATATTTGTGCCCACTTATGTGCTAAAAAAGCTAGCCCACTGGAAGTAACTCGTTGCTGGTTGAACTCTAGTCCTAGTTTTTTTGTAACTAGTCTCCTCGCAAATCATGTCGTGTGTGTTGAATAAAGCTCCCAACTTTGCTCCCCTCCCCCGCCCCCCAAAAAAATCCGCCCTCGTATTTTTTTAAATCCAGATCTCTATCACTCTACTCTAGGTGAATACATGTGAACTATACAAATTTTAGTGTGCAGTACGTGCTTATGTAGTTACTAATGTGTCATGTGTCTATACTAAGTATGCACTCTAGTTTATAGTGACGTAGTCGCAGGAGCATCATAGCTCTCCTTGTCAAATTTTTGGCGATAAAAAGTTTTGTTGAACATTTGACCCAATTGTACCTACCACACTTTATTGAGTTTTTGTCCAAAAAGACCACTTGCAAAACCGAATTATTAAAAAAGACCTCCTCTAGATGAAATTGACATAAAATATCCACCGGGTCGTGACGGCATGCGCACCAGCCGACACGTGGCACCCGCCGCCACGACCAGAGGAAGGAACACTGTTCACTCCAACGCAAGGCGATAACACTGTTCACTAAGGATGAATAGTAATTTTGAAAAGAAAATAGCAGAAAAACATAAAAAATTCTGAAATTTTGCACCCAGTTAAAACACTCGATCATCTTTCCTTTTTTTTTTGAATTTTTTGCTATTTTTTGTTTTTCTCAAAAATAATGTTCATCTCTAGTGAAACCCTTTTTTTTTGAGTGGAAAACGTCCCTCGGATGAACAGTGTCATGAACCGTGTTGTCAACCCCTGGCGTGGCGACATGTGCCATATGTCGGCTCGCGCTCGTGCCGCCACGCCTAGGGGATCTTTTTTAGCAATTCCGTTGAGCAGGTGATCTTTTTGACGAAAAATCTACTTTATTATTTCGTTTTCATGGTTTCTAAGGTCAACCCATACATCGACCCTAAACGGATGTTCGTTTTGTGATTTCATACGTTTGAGATGGTAAAATAAACGTTCTTTTTGATTTGGGTTGTTCGTGTGTGAGTGAACGGAACACGCGGCCACGTCCCAAATATTGTCTGTGTTAGACAAAAAAACCCCAAAAACATTGCAACTTAAAAAAAAGCCATTGCAGAATATCTTAAAATATAGAAAAAGTATGGTTGAGCCGCAGATCACATGCTTTTCATCGCCACATCCTGCATCTAACACGTGTCCTTATTTTTTATATGTACTGTGTCTTCCTACACTCGTTGCTGCTCTAGCGTGCATGTCCGAGCTCTGCTTCATCCATCATCAGCCCAATGGGTCGTTCTAGACTCCCTCTCGCCCTGTGTCATTGCTTGAGCCGACGATATTGTTTATACTTTTTTCGTAACAAAGGCTTTGTTACAAAAGTCCTCCGTAACATCAACTGTGTCGCATGTATATCGTTATTCACATTGCACACAACATTATATTTTCAATGATTTTTTGCAATATTATTCATTTTACAAAAGTCCTCCTGCAACATCATTTATATTGCAGAAAAAGGCAAATACAAAGAAATTCCGCAAAACAACCACTCTTGCAAAAGTCCTACCACAATATAATCTCTGTTGCAGAAAAAGTTGAAGGCAAAAACAAAAGGTCCAGTAAAAATAACTCTTCGATGGGTTTGCAACAAAGCAATTATTGCAGAGCGAGTTACGCAACATCTACCTTGTTGCAATTTCAATTGCACCATGTTTGAGATATCACACGACTATTTTTCACTCAATCCAACGATGCTCGAGGCAGCAGTGCATTCCTAAAATATTATATATACAATAAATTTAATTAAACAATCCACGACCATCAAGCACGCACATAGTACTTAGTTGAAATTAAAAAAACTTAGAAATGGTAAATCTGCCCCTATGCGTCGCCGATGCCATCAGTGTCTTCAGGCGCCACCGTCTTTGTCGTCGTCGTCCTTGGTCACGCCGATGTTCGGAAGCGGCGTGTAGAGGTAGGGAGGCGGGCCCTAAAATGAGTGGGCATCCTGTGCAGGCTGCGGTGGTGGTTATGGTGACCAAGGCACCCATGCCGCCCACGGTGCTGGTGGAAGTGATGGTGGTGGGATGCATGGCACCGTGGTCGTTCACGACCACGACTGCCTGTACAACGCGTGGTTCCATACCGAGGTGGGCAACCGGTCCTTCATGGCCTCCTCCTTCACCTCCTGCTTGAGGTCCAACTCCGGCATGTAGACATCCCCGACGGTCGAGAGTCCCAACATCTCCTCCGGACCCACCCACTATGCCTCGTGGCTCCACTTGAACTCCCTCATGGAGTCCTCCATGATGGCTCGCACCAGCCGCTCCTCCTCCTCGACCGTCATGGTGGGAGCTACCAGTGGTGGTGGGGACGGAGAGGGAGAGGGCATCAGCGTTAGGCCGTGTGTCGTGGATATAAGCCTGACAGTAGAAGTGTAAGGTACAAAGTAGAAGGCAGAGTCCTAGCTATGGCAAGGTTGTATGACTTCAGGCCCCTCTGCGGTGGAGGCAACGACCCTACGTCTCAGTGCTCTTGGAGCTTTAGCGTCGAGTGGAATATGAATGTTACAGAATGCGAACCCTTGTGCCAGAGGGGAGGGGTGGCTTATATAGAGTGCACTGCCCCTCATAAGTGTCCAACCTTCAAGGGTGTAATAAGTGGGATTGAATGCATATGTTACAGGTAACGTATGCCATAAAGGACATTAACTACAGTAGTCTAACGTTTGACCGTTAGCCTCGCTGGAGTGGCTTCTGGTCTTCTATGTCGACTAGCTTCTGGTCTTTACCGAGTGGAATTCAGTCGTCGAGTATTAGGTAACCTTCTGAGTGGTTCCTTACCGAGTGGATCAGAGGTTGTATTAATCCGGACGGTAAGTATCTTGTGATCCTTAAGCTAATAATGAGGTGCCCTTGGGTAGGACTTATAGGTCAGGCCTATGACCCTACCCTAGGGCTATAGCCCCATCATTAGCCCCCAAATGGATCGATGTTAGAGTGGTGAAGGTGCAACTGCCAATCTTGGTATAGCAGACTGAATTTGAATGTTCTTCAAAGTTTCGCCGAATTGGATGTCGATTGCAATCCTCATCATTCGCCTTGATCAATTCTGCTTGGCATAAAATATCCGAGTGGATTCAAGGATCCGAGTGAGCAAACAAAACGACGCGTCTGACAAGATCTTTTGATGTGACCAATCGCCCTGTCAGTTCCGGATTTTGTGGGATTTGAAAATTTCGGTTGCCGCACATTACGCGGTGGTGACATCATCGCTATCAAGTGGATCCCGTCGCCTCGATTCTTGCACCTCAATCTCCACCACGTATCTTGCGATTGCTCGCGAAGAGATAGGCCAAGGGTCCACCTGCCAAAGACTCAGTCGGCGGGTTATAAAGGCTTTCGGCACTAGGGTTTGGAACGACATCGTCTTCTTCCTCTCCTCTGCTCTTCCTCCTCCTTAGCCACCAGCGCACACAGAAGCGACCAATCTCGCTGCTGTCAATATGATGAAAGGGCAGACCGGCAAGCTAGAGAAGGAGAAGAATAAGGGCGTCGCCAAGTCGAAGAAGCAAGCTCTGCCGCCGGGCTGGATCCAGGGGGATTTCCTCCCTTCCACTGTGCGGAAGGAGGATCTCCTCGAGCTCGTCGAGCACATCATGCTGATGGACAAATCCTGGCGCCTTCCTGGTGAAGAGGCGGAGCCTCAGCCGCGAGAGGGGGAGCGGGTCCTCCTCCTGACTCATGTAGAAAGAGGTTTCTCTCTGCCACCCCATCCTTTTATTCGGGGTTTTCTGAACTTTTTTGGGGCGCAATTGCATCACCTTCCGCCGAATGCTATTGCCCACCTCTCTTGTTTTATCACCTTGTGTGAATGTTTCCTGGGGTGTCCTCCTCACTGGGGACTCTTCAAATCCATCTTCACCGTGCGATCTCAGTCGGTGAAAAAAGTTAACCCGACTGATGACAAGACCAATGACATCCAGTTGTGTGGGGGTTTAGGGCTTCAGAAAAAAGCCAAAAGTAGCTATCCTGTCATGACCTTTCCCGAGTCGGTTCGCAATTGGCAGTCTACTTGGTTCTACTGTAATGATGTAGCTTGTCCGAACATGTCGAGTGGACTCCCTCCCTTTACTCTAGAGCAACCAAGTGCTCCGAGGACGTTAGCGATGACGAAGGAGGAGAATACTCTGGTTGATCCCTTGGACAAAGCACTGATTGGTCTGGTCCGCAACGGAATGACATGAATGGATCTATTAGAGACCTTCCTAGGCAGACGCATCCAGCCTCTCTAGGCTCGAGATCACACCATGTGGCATTACACCGGTCCCGAAGACTCCACTCGGTTTCATCTCGAGGAAGTGAGTGAAGACACAGTAGCAAAGTGGATCCGCGGAATAGTGGGTCCTTATGACAACCCGATGGGGGCAAAAAGGGTCCTGCCCTTCTCAGGTGACAATCCGCCGACGAACAAGGTTAGTTCCACTCTGTTGAACATTGTTGCGTTTGAACCGAGTGCTTGTAATTTTCTTGTCGACTGAATTTGTGGATTGTATCTTGCAGGAGTGGATGAACCTTCATTCCCCGGTCCTGAATGGCAACACACTCGACCTTGACGAGGGGAGGATGGAGGACAGTGCGGAGAGTGAGGACTATGTTGACGACATCGAAGAGGCGGAGGAGGAGGAGTCAGAGGAGAGTGAGGAGGAAGATTCGTCTCCTTCTTGCCCTGAGCTCCGGACCAAGTAGCGTCACGACCCCGCATGCACTCCAAGCAAACCTTTGGCGCCGAGTGGCAGGATTGCCTAGCGCGTCAGGGGATCGCCTGGAGAACCAATAGAACAGCCTGCCAAAGTGTCCAAGCCCAGCAGACCCAAGCCTCAGAAGGCCTTGCCTAGGATGAGGATTGTCGTTCCAATCGCCTCTGCGTAAGTGCTTGACCTTATGCTCTTATCCGAGTGAACATTTTGGTTGCTGACGACTGACTGAGGCAGTCTTGACAGAGCTGCTACTTCTGTCACATCACCGCCGCAAGGAGACGAAGATATCATGGAAGTCGACATCGAGAACGCAGCCACCTCACAACTTGGTATGAATTTGATTTCTCGTTCCGTGTCACTCTTTCGCATGTACGTTTTCTTGACTATAACTTATGATGTTTCTGTCTATCAGCCGTGCCTGCTGCGAGAGAAGTCATCCAGCTAGACGATGACGATCAAAGGCAACCAGCTGCTGCGGCGGAACCTGTTGTGTCCGAGGTGCCTGTGGTGACAATTGCCGTGGTGAGTGCTCCACCTGTTAGTTCAGTCGTTGTCACCACGACTCTGACTGGATTGTAGTCGAGCGTTCCAATTGTTTCTGCTGCGGCTTCGGGATTGATGTCTCCCGCGACCGTGTACACCACGCGTCGTGTCCCTGAGGATCAGACTGGTGCTGCCAAGGATGCTATGATCCAGGCAGGATTGATGAAGCAACAAGCAAGATGAGCATATGACGCCATCGTCTCTGTGTACAACAACAACGTGGTGCTGGAAGAGAACGCCCGAGTAAGTTCGACCGTAAGTTTGAATTCCGACTCTCACCCACTCAGGGTTGCTTTCTTGTAGAATTGTCTTTGTTTCATTCGCGTTCTAGTGGGGTCACTCTGAGTGAACCCACTGGGTGTAGTCCCCGAGACCGCTGTCGAGTGCTTGCACTGGCAGCGGTCTTAATCAGTAGAGACTTTCCTTTTTTTTCTTGTTCAAAACCAACCAGAGCTGATCTAGTTGAGTTATGAATCCAGTGGGGGCATGCTAAGTGCACCCACTGGGTGTAGTCCCCAAGACTATTATTAGTCGGGATTGAATGATAATAGTCTGAAGTACTTGAGTGTATACTGTATTTGACTCCGCAGGGCACACCTTGTCGAGTATTAGACCAGTGGGGTCACGTCGAGTGAACCCACTGGGTGTAGTCCCCAAGGCTATTGTTGAATGCTTGCATAATCAGGAGGCTGTATTTGAATGCTTGCATTATGTATCGAATGACTTGTATTTCTCCACTCGGAAGTAGAATAATACTTGTGTCGAGTGAAAATAATTTTTCCACTCAGATGTTTTTTGTAGAAAGTTTGTGAGATTGGGTCGCAGTATGCCCAGGTGGAATCTGAGAAGAACAAACTGAAGATGGAGTGTGATGCCATGAAAAAGTTGCTGGAAGACAAGGATGTGGCCCTTGCCAATCTGAAGCAGAAGTCCGAAGTTGATGAATTGAAGCTTGCGGACCTTGAGGAGTTGAAGGCAGAAAATGAGCAGATGAAGAAGGAAAGAGATGAATGGGCGAAGAGACTCCACTCCATGTAGAAAAGAGGAAATGCTTTGGAAAGTTTTGTAAAAGACTTCCTGGCAAAGATGATTGATTCTCTCATTGGTATGTTTCCTTTACCGAGTGAGTCTTAGAATTTTTCGTCGACTGACATGCAGCTGATATTTCGTTGGTCTTCTGCTGCAGAGTTCTGTCTTGATTTCCAAAAATAGACATTCAAGGTGGAGCCATACTTAGATCCCATCAAGTTTCCTATTCCCGATGACTTGGCCGTGAACATGTATCGCCTCAACTGCCGTCTTGTTAAAGTCCAAGGGTACTTCAGTCGTCTGCGAGCTGCTGTGGAAAGAATCGACAAGGAGCTATGGCCTGAAGACACGTTCCTCGCCGGTCTGGATGGTGTGATGGAGCGCCTGGGTCATGTTCCAGAAAGAGTCCAATCATGGAAGAAGTCTGCTGCTCGATGTGGGGCGGACGTAGCCTTGTCACTCGTCAGGGTCCATTGCAAGGAGACTCGGGAGGAGAAGCTGAAGACGTTGCAGGTTGCGAACACGAAGAAGCTTCAATTTGAAGACTTCATGGAGACTTTCATTGATGCCACAACTCGCATCGCTGACATCATCGACCTCGAACCTTTGTGGAGCCAGCCAGTCCAGGTGAGCCTTGATGAAGTTGATCACTCGTGAGAAAAACAGTTATTTGCCTCGGTATGCCGAGTGGTTCCTATAAACGCTTAAAACTTCGTTCGGGTGATAACCCGAGTACTTTTGTCCTGCGCGGGTAACCTTGATCTGCGCCGGGTATTATTTATTTGCTCACTTCGAGTGAATGTGGTTTTACCTTTGTCGAATGAACTTTTTTTCCGGTGATGCTCTTGGCATACACCAAGTCATCCCACCTAAGCGAAGTTTGATTCGCGATTGGGTAGGGATTTGGGCGGGATTTCGTTACTTAGGCAAATCTGGTTTGTGGCTAAGCCCCGGAGTGAGAGGGTAGCTCTTCACTCGGAGAAGTTTTTTAACTTAGGCGAATCTGGTTCGCGGCTAAGTCCCCGAGTGAGAGGGTAGCTCTTCACTCGGAGAAAATTTTCCAAGTTAGGCAAATCTGGTTCGCGGCTAAGCCCCCGAGTGAGAGGTTAGCTCTTCACTCAGAGAAGTTTTTTAACTTAGGCGAATCTGGTTCGCGGCTAAGCCCCCGAGTGAGAGGTTAGCTCTTCACTCGGAGAAGTTTTTTAACTTAGGCAAATCTGGTTCGCGGCTAAGTCCCCCAGTGAGAGGTTAGCTCTTCACTCGGAGAAGTTTTTTAACTTAGGCGAATCTGGTTCGCAGCTAAGCCCCCGAGTTAGAGGTTAGCTCTTCACTTGAAGAGGTTTTTTAACTTAGGCGAATCTGGTTCGTGGCTAATCCCCCGAGTGAGAGGTTAGCTCTTCACTCGGAGAAGTTTTTTAACTTAGGCGAATCTGGTTCACGGCTAAGCCCCCGAGTGAGAGGTGAGCTCTTCACTCGGAGAATTTTTTTAACTTAGGCGAATCTGGTTCGCGGCTAAGCCCCCCGAGTGAGAGGTTAGCTCTTCACTCGGAGAAGTTTTTTAACTTAGGCGAATCTGGTTCGCGGCTAAGCCCCCAAGTGAGAGGTTAGCTCTTCACTCGGAGAAGTTTTTTAACTTAGGCGAATCTGGTTTGCGGCTAAGCCTCCGAGTGAGAGGGTAGCTCTTCACTCGGAGAAATTCTCTAGACCGGAGTCGACAGATACATTGTGGTAAACACAACTTCTCGCAAGTAAATTGCTTTAAGGAATCTTGTTCGTTACATCAAAACAGTCGTAAACCAGGCATAAAAACGCTTGAGTAAGTCTCCGTTCCGTGCTCGCGGCTCGTCGATCCTCTTATCCAAATTGTAGAGTATGTATGCTCCGTTGTTCAGCACCTTGGAGACGATGAAGGGTCCTTCCGAGGCGGGTGCCAGCTTGTGTGGTCTCTGTTGATGCACTCGGAGCACCAAATCGCCTGCTTGAAACGCCTGACTCCTGACGTGTGTGGCATGGAACCGTCGCAAGTCTTGCTGGTAGATCGTTGACCGAATCAAAGCCATCTCGCGCTCCTCCTCCAAGAGATCAACTCCATCCTGTCGGGCTTGTTCAGCTTCAGCTTCTGAGATAAGCTCAACTCTGGGGGAATTGTGAAGGAAATCACTCGGAAGGACGACTTCTGCACCGTACACGAGAAAGAATGGAGACCGCCCAGTCGACCTGTTCGGGGTCGTTGTGAGCCCCAGAGCACAGAGGGTAACTCGGTGACCCAAGCGCGTGCATCATGTCCAATCTCTCTCATGAGACGAGGTTTTAACCCCTGAAGCATGAGTCCATTCGCTCGTTCAGCCTGGCCATTTGTTTGGGGATGAGCAACAGATGCGTAATCCACTCGGGTTCCTTGGCTGGAGCAGAAACTCTTGAATTCGTCCGAGTCGAAGTTTGATCCATTGTCAGTGATGATGCTTGCTATCCCACAGACAACAGCGCCAGAAATTGACACGTTGATAGAGGCTGGGCTTGCGTTGTTTTTTCCCTTGAAGAGGAAAGGGTGATGCAGCACAGGAGCAGTAAGTATTTCCCTCAGTTTGAGAACCAAGGTATCGATCCAGAAGGAGGGTCTCGTGAAGTCCAGAGTACCTGCGCAAACACAAACAAGCTTGCACCCAACACTTCAAAGGGGTTGTCAATCCCTTTAAGATTGTTTGCAAAGTGAGATATGAAGGCGGAAAGTGCAATGAAGTAAAAAGTGTAAGGCTGAAAATATGGTGTGGAGTAGACCCTAGGGGCCATAGTGTTCACTAGAGGCTTCTCTAAAAATAGCAAGTATTATGGTGGGTGAACAAATTACTATCGAGCAATTGATAGAACCGCGCAAAGTCATGACGATATCTAAGGCAATGATCATACATATAGGCATCACGTCTGAGACAAGTAGACCGATACTTTCTGCATCTACTACTATTACTCCACACATCGACCGCTATCCAACATGCATCTAGTGTATTGAGTTCATGACAAATAGAGTAACGCTTTAAGCAAGATGACATGATGTAGAGGGATAATCTCAAACCAATGATGAAAACCCCATATTTTTACCCTTGATGGCAACAACACGATGCGTGCCTCGCTACCCCTTCTGTCACTGGGTGAGGTCACCGCACGGTATGAACCCAAAACCAAGCACTTCTCCCATTGCAAGAACCATAGATCTAGTTGGCCAAACAAAGCCCACAACTCGAAGAGAATTACAAGGATATGAAATCATGCATAAGAGAGATCAGAAGAAGCTCAAATAAGATTCATAGATAATCTGATCATAAATCCACAATTCATCGGATCTCGACAAACACACCGCAAAAGAAGATTACATCAGATAGATCTCCATGAAGATCATGGAGAACTTTGTATTGAAGATCCAAGAGAGAGAAGAAGCCATCTAGTTACTAGCTATGGACCCGTAGGTCTATGGTGAACTACTCACGCATCATCGGAGAGGTCATGGTGTTGATGAAGAAGTCCTCCGTGTCCGAATCCCCCCTCCAGTAGGGCACCAGAACGTGCCCCACATGGGATCTTGCGGAGACAGAAGCTTGCGGCGGCGGAAAAGTACTTTCGATGATGTCCTGATTTTTTGGGATTTTTAGGGAATATATAGGCGCAACCCCTAGGTCAGGGGACTCTTAGGGGGCCCACAAGCCTCGATGGCGCGGCCTCCCGCTAGCCGCAGGGTGGGGGCTTGTGGGGCCCCTGGGGCTCCCCTACCTTGGCTACCAATCTCCCCGATCTTCTTCCGGTCCAGAAAAAATCTTTTCAAGGATTTTCTTCTGTTTGGACCCCGTTTCAAAATCTCCTCTGAAAGGGGTCAAAAACATGAAAAAAACAGGACCTCGCACTTGGCACTGAGTTAATAAGTTAGTCCCAAAAAATAAATAAAAGGCATGCAAAACATCCAAAGTTTGACAAGATAATAGCATCAAACCATCAAAAATTATAGATACGTTGGAGACGTATCAAGCATCCCCAAGCTTAACTCCTGCTCGTCCTCGAGTAGGGAAGTGATAAAGGATGAATTTTTGATGTGGAATGCTACCTAGCATAGTTGTCCTTTGCAACTTCTTTCATGTAGCATGAATGTTTAGATCCGTACGATTCAAAGCAATAGTTTGCTATTGACATGAAAACAGTAATACTTCAAGCAAACTAGCAAAGTAATCATGAACTTTCAAAATAACAAGGCTAAAGAAAGTTATCCCTACAAAATCATATAGTCTGGCTATGCTCCATTGATGACCCACAAGTATAGGGGATCAATCGTAGTCCTTTCGATAAGTAAGAGTGTCGAACCCAACGAGGAGGAGAAGGCTCTGATAAATGGATTTCAGCAAGGTAATAGCTGCAAGCACTGAAAGTAGCGGTAACAAGTGATTGTGTAGCGAGGTGAAACGTAGCAAGCAAAAAGTAACAAGTAACAAGTAGTAGCAACGGTGCAGCAAGTGGCCCAATCCCTTTTGTAGCAAGGGACAAGCCTGAACAAAGTCTTATAGGAGGAAAAACGCTCCCGAGGACACACGGGAATTTCTGTCATGCTAGTTTCATCATGTTCATATGATTCACGTTCGTTACTTTGATAGTTTGATATGTGGGTGGACCGGCGCTTGGGTACTGCCCTTACTTGGACAAGCATCCCACTTATGATTAACCTCTCTCGCAAGCATCCACAACTACAAAAGAAGAATTAAGACAAAGTCTAACCATAGCATTAAACTAGTGGATCCAAATCAGCCCCTTACGAAGCAACACAAAGACTGGGGTTTAAGCTTCTGTCACTCCAGCAACCCATCATCTACATACTACTCCCCAATGCCTTCCTCTAGGCCCAAATATGGTGAAGTGTTATGTAGTCGACGTTCACATAACACCACTAGAGAAAAAGACAACATACATCATATCAAAATACCGAACGAATATCAAATTCACATGACTATTATCAGCATGACTTATCCCATGTCCTCAGGAACAAAAGTAACAACTCACAAAACATAATCATAATCATGATTAGAGGTGTAATGAATAGCATCAAGGATCTGAACATAAACTCTTCCACCAAGTAATCCAACTAGCATCAACTACAAAGAGTAATCAACACTACTAGCAACCTTACAAGTACCAATCGGAGTCGTGAGACGGAGATTGATTACAAGAGATGAACTAGGGATTGGAGAGGAGATGGTGCTGATGAAGATGTTGATGAAGATGACTCCCCTCCGACGAGAGGAGTGTTGGTGATGACAATGGCGACGATTTCCCCCTCCGAGAGGGAAGTTTCCCCGGCAGGATCGTCCTGCCGGAGCTCTAGATTGGATCTGCTCAAGTTCTGCCTCGTGGCGGCGGCGAAACCACGAAAAAGCTCCCGTATGATTTTTTGTGGACCTAAACCCTTCATATAGCAAATTAGGGGGGCTAGTGGGCCGTCTGGGAGCCCACAAGCCCCACTCCGCCTCCAGGGGGGTGGCGGTGGCAGGGCTTGTGGAGCCCTGGTGGCCCCCCTTCGGTAGTTCTTTCGCCCAATATTTTTTATATAATCACTTTTCAGGGCATTTGGAGATGTGCAGAATAGTGCACTAAGATTTTCTCCTTTTCCAGTCGAGAATTCCAGCTGCCTAAATTCTCCCTCTTCAAATAAACCTTGCAAAATAAGAGAGAAAAGACATAAATATGGTACCACACGTAATATAACATCCCATAAAGCAATAAATATAAACATGAAAGCATGATGCAAAATGGACGTATGAACTCCCGCAAGCTTAGACCTCGCTTGTCCTCAAGCGAAAACCAAGTTCCATAAACATGTACACAAGTTGAGGGACGAAGGTGTCGATAAAACATAATACGGACATGAAGGCATCATGATCACACATAGAACAACAATACATCATAAAGATTCTTATGGGAAAGTAACAATTCCTTCACAAAGCAAAGCATGAAGCAAAAACCTTACCAAGAAGTAACCAACAATAATCCATAGTCATTGAAGCAATTGCAATTTATCACAACATCAGAAAGAGTCAAATAAGAGCTTGTAAGGCAAACCCAAATACTCAACCATCTCTTTTATTTTCCACAATTGTTACAACTCACGTGGTACTCATGGCGTCAAAGTTTCAGCTGGACACAGAGGAAGATATGGGCTTATAGTTTTGCCTCCCAACTATTTACCTCAAGGGTGAAGTCAACAACAATAAAGCATAAGTACTCAACTCCAAGTTGATATATGAATATAGATCTTTCCCAAACATGTGACGGTAGCCAAGACAAAGGCAAAAATAGGGAATTGGTGATGATCACCAAGACTCTTACAAGGGCAAAAAGTAAAGGTACAAGATAGGCCCTTCGCTGAGGGAAGCAGAGGTTGTCATGCACTTTTGAGGTTTGAATGCGTGTCCTCTTAGTGCGGAGGAACGTCACTTTATATTGCCTCCCGCGATAAAGAAATTTATTATGCAGTCTGTCACTTTTATGTCTTCCTCATCACTGGTTCGTACAAAGCTTATTTTCCACACACTAATAGATCATACATACTAGAGAGCAATTTTTATTGCTTGCACCGATGACAACTTACTTGAAGGATCTTATTCAATCCATAGGTAGGTATGGTGGACTCTCATGGCAAAACTGGGTTGGAGGTCTATGGATGCACAAGTAGTATCTCTACTTGGTGCGGGAGTTTTGGCTAATATGAGGTGGAAGCAATCGTCACATGCTAAGGGATCTCTAATCATATAACATTGTTTGGAACCAAGCAAACACAATTCATTATGTTGTCTTCCTTGTCCAACATCTACTCCTAAGCATGTAATAGTTTGGTGAGTGTTCACAATTGTAAAAAGTGTCTAAGATGATATATTTATATGTGAACCTCTCTTTCCTTATTACTTCTTATTAATTGCAACAATGACTGAGGTCTATGTTGATTTATTCTCAACAAGTTTCAATCATCATACGTGTCATAAGTGAAGTTATCACTTTCCATAAGATCGTCTCATGATCTTTCATGCTATCGTTCTTTTCATACTTTTGATCATGGCACAAAGCAAAGCCCTTGACTAAGATACTCTTCATTATATAGCTCGTAAGCTCGAATACATCGGGGGAGAGACAAAAGCAAAAGACTCAAACTAAACACTAAATACTTATTCCTCTAAGAGAAGAAATAAAAACTAAAAAGGAAAGAACTAAAACAAAGGTAAAAGCAAAAGATATAAAGGTGATACGATACCAGGGCAACTCCCCCAAGCTTGGCAGAAACCAAGGGGATTGCCCATACCAATGCTTAGTTGTCTTCCTTTGGTGGTGATGGCGGTGTTGTTGTTGCCCTTGATTCCAAGAGAGCTATCAGTCTTTGATTTATACCTTTGAGATCCGTGACATGGTTTTCCAAAAAAACAACTTCACGAGAAAGGGAAATATTGCGAGCACGAGTTGTTTCGCAAAACCTCAAGAGTTCAATCAAGGATGGAGATAGCACGTGGAGGAAGGGTTGGAGAAAATCTACTCCTTCAACGTCTTCAATGTTGAACATAGGTTGAACTTCCTCCCTAGCTTGGGTTTTCTCCTTAGCTTGGTCCGTGGCTTCCGTGACTTCTACTCTTTTCAGATCAGTATCTACTTCCTCATGAACTTGGTGAAGATCATTCTCCCCAACAGATTCCTGAGACATCTTTGCTCTAAATCTGCGGCAGAAAACAAGCTCGAAACGAAAACAGAGGAAAACTGCGCGATATGGAGATCAAAACCTTCGGGCGAGTATATATTGATTTTTCTGGACCAGAAGGAGTGCTCCGCAAGAAAATGGAGTCCGGGAGGCACACGAGGTGCCCACAAGCTTGCCCTCCGCCACCAGGGGGGTAGGTGGCGGTGGTAGGGCTTGTGGCCGCCTCGTGCGCTCTCCGGACTGCTTTTTATTTTTCTATTTTTTCCAAAAATTCCAAAACTGAGGAAATTTCCTATTGGGAAAGCCTCGGAGTCCAATTTCTTACCGAAACAGATACCTCTTCATTTTCGGGGTCTGAAACAGGCTGATAAACATCCCTTATGTACTCCTCTAGAGTTATGGCATTGATGATATTGGTCTCAACATTTATGGGAGTACCAGAGATGTAATGCTTGATTCATTGCCCATTTACCACTCTAGGAAAATTTCCTTCCGTGTTATTGATTTTGATGGCACCGGAACGATATACTTCCTCGATAACATAAGGACCTTCCCATTTAGAGAGAAGCTTGCCTGCAAAGAATCCCAAACGAGAATTGTATAGCAGGACATAATCACCTACATTGAACTCTCGTTTCTGTATTCGTTTATCGTGCCATCTCTTCACCTTTTCCTTGGAAAACTTGGCATTCTCATATGCCTGGCCCCTCCATTCATCTAACGAGCTGATATCAAACAACCGCTTCTCACTGGCAAGTTTGAAATCAAAGTTGAGCTCTTTGATTGCCCAATAAGCTTTGTGTTCCAGCTCAAGAGGTAAATGACAGGCCTTACCGTAAACCATTTTATACGGTGACATGCCCATGGGATTCTTATAAGCGGTCATATAAGCCCATAGTGCATCGTCAAGTTTGCTAGACCAATTCTTTCGAGATCTATTAACGGTCTTTTGTAGGATCAATTTGATCTCCCAATTACTCAACTCCACTTGACCACTAGACTGAGGATGATAAGGAGATGCAACTCTATGGTTGACATCATACTTAGCGAGCATCTTGCGGAAAACACCATGAATGAAGTGTGAATCGCCACCAGTCATCAAATATCTAGGGACTCCAAATCTTGGGAATATGACTTCTTTAAGCATCTTAATAGAGGTGTGGTGATCAACATTTTTAGTGGGGATAGCTTCTACCGACTTAGTGATGTAATCCACGGCAACTAAGATGTGAGTGTACCCATTGGAACTTGGGAAGGGTCCCATATAATCAAAGCCCCAGGCATCAAATGGTTCAATGACAAGTGAATAACTCATAGGCATTTCCTGACGCTTACTGATGTTCCCTATTCTTTGGCATTCGTCACAAGACAAGACAAACTTACGGGCATCCTTGAAGAGAGTGGGCCAATAGAAACCTGATTGCAATACCTTATGGGCAGTTCTATCTCCAGCATGGTGTCCTTCGTAGGCTTCGGAATGACACTTCTGCAAGATCTGTCCCTGTTCATGTTCACGCACACAACGTCTAATAACACCATCTACTCCTTCCTTATAAAGGTGAGGATCATCCCAAAAGTAGTGTCTCAAATCAAAGAAGAATTTCTTCTTTTGTTGATAGGTGAAACTGGGTGGTATGTATTTGGCTACGATATAATTTGCATAATCGGCATACCATGGTGCACTATGTGAAGTGCGGATGACATTTAGTTGTTCATCAGGAAAGCTGTCATCAATAGGTAGTGGGTCATCAAGGACATTCTCTAGCCTAGACAAGTTATCTGCTACGGGGTTATCAGCACCCTTTCGACATGCAAATCAAATTCCTGTAACAGGAGAACCCATCTGATCAGCCTAGGCTTAGCGTCCTTCTTCTCCATAAGGTACTTAATAGCAGCATGATCAGAGTGAATAATGACTTTGGAGTCAACTATGTAAGATCTGAACTTTTCACATGCAAACACGACTGCTAAGAATTCCTTCTCCGTAGTGGCATAGTTTCTTTGGGCACTGTCTAGAGTTTTACTAGCATAGTGAATAACATTCAACTTCTTATCAACTCTTTGTCCTAGAACAGCACCAACAACATAATCACTAGCGTCACACATGATTTCAAAGGGCAAGTTCCAGTCAGGTGGTTGAACAATAGGTGCGGTTATCAAGGCCTTCTTAAGTATTTCGAAAGCTCCCTCACAATCCTCATCAAAAACAAAAGGAACATCCTTCTACAAGAGGTTGGTAAGAGGCCTAGAAATCTTAGAGAAGTCTTTAATGAACCTTCTATAGAAACCAACATGACCTAGGAAACTTCGTATACCTCTGATATCTGTGGGGGCAAGGCATTTTCTCAATTGCATCCACCTTAGCCTTATCAACTTCAACGCCTCTTTCAGAAATTTTGTGTCCTAAGACGATACCTTCATTAACCATAAAGTGGCACTTCTCCCAATTCAAGACGAGGTTGGTTTCTTCGCATCTCTGTAAGACTCAATCAAGGCTGCTGAGGCAATCATCAAAGGAAGACCCATAAATGGAGAAGTCATCCATGAAAACCCCGACAATCTTTTCACAAAAGTCAGAGAATATAGCCATCATACATCTTTGAAAGGTGGCAGGTGCATTGCATAAGCCAAAAGGCATACGTCTATAGGCAAAGGTACCGAAGGGGCAGGTGAAAGTGGTTTTCTCCTGATCAGATTGTGCAACAGGTTTTTGTGAGAAACCTGAATAACCGTCTAGAAAGCAGAAGTGTGTGTGTTTGGATAGCCTTTCTAGCATTTGGTCGATAAACGACAAAGGATAATGATCTTTCCTGGTTGCCTTGTTCAGTTTCCGAAAGTCTATCACCATCCTATAGCCGGTAATAATCCTTTATGGGATTAGTTCATCCTTATCATTAGGAACGACGATGATACCTCCCTTCTTAGGTACACAATGTACTGGACTAACCCAATCACTATGAGCAACAGGATAAATGATTCCTGCTTCCAAAAGCTTTAATATTTCTTTTCTCACAACCTCTTTCATCTTAGGATTTAATCTCCTTTGATGATCAACAACTGGTTTAAAGTCAGGATCAGTTTTAATCTTGTGCTTACATAGAGTAGGACTAATACCCTTAAGATCATCAAGAGTATATCCAATAGCAGCACGGTGCTTCCTCAGAGTCCTTAGTAACTTCTTCTCTTCGTGCTGTGAGAGGAGAGCACTAATAATAACATGATATATCTCCTTCTCATCAAGATAGGCATACTTAAGAGTATCAGGCAACTGTTTAAGCTCGAACACAGGATCACCCTTTGGTGGGGGAGGATCCCCAAGCAGTTCAACAGGCAGATTATTCCCGAGAATAGGATATTGTTCTAAGACAATTTTATCTATCTCATCTCTATCCTCCATATGCATATCATTTTCATGCTCAAGAAGATATTGCTCTAAAGGATCCGTAGGAGGTACGACAATAGAGGCAAGAGCAATGATTTCATCCCTATCAGACGACTCTCTTTCATGGGGTTGTCTTCCAAACTTGGAGAAGTTAAATTCATGAGACACACCCTCGAAACTAACTGTGACAGTCTGCTTAATGCAATCAATGTGAGCATTGACAGTGTTGAGAAAGGGTCTACCAAATATGATGGGACAAAAGCTATCTTGTGCAGTACGAAGGACGAGGAAATCAGTAGGATACTTCGTCTTACCACACATGACTTCTACGTCTCTCACAATTCCCAGAGGGCATATAGTGTCTCTATTAGCTAGCGTAATAGTGACATCAATGGGTTCTAACTCAGCAGGTGCAATCTCATCTTTGATTTCATCATATAGAGAACGGGGTATCGCACTAACACTAGCTCCCATATCACATAAACCATGGTAACAGTGATCTCCTATCTTAACAGAAACAACGGGCAGGCCAACTACAGGTCCGTATTTGTCTTTCGCGTGAGGTTTAGCAATTCTAGCGGAGTCCTCACATAATTTGATAACATGCCCGTCTATGTCTTCGGCTAAGAGATCTTTGATAATAGAAACACTAGGTTCAACTCTAATTTCCTCAGGGGGTGCAAGTGGTCTAATGTAACCCCTACGTATCACAGTTGGAGCTTTAGAATAATCCTTTATCCTAGCAGGGTATGGTGGTTTCTCAGCGTAGGCACAAGGAACAACCGAATCACTAAAAGCGATGATTTTCTCCTCAACTAGATTGGTTTTGACTACGTTGCTTTCTACAGGAGGATGATACTTAAACCACTTCTCTTTGGGAAGATCAACATGAGCAGCAAAAGATTCACATAGAGAAGGTACTATCTCAGAGTCAAGTCCATACTTAGCGCTAAAATCTCTAGAAGTGTTTGTCTCAACAAAAGATTTAACGCAATCAAACTGGAAATTCATACGTGACTCCTTACCTTCCTCCAGCTCCCAATCTTTAGAGTTGCGTTTGATTCTCTCCAATAAATTCCACTTGTGATCAATATCCTTCTTCATAAAAGAACCGGTACAAGAAGTGTCAAGCATGGCACGATCTTCATGAGAAAGCCAAGCATAAAAGTTTTGAGTGATGATTTCTCTCGAGAGCTCATGATTGGGGCATGAATATAGCATTGATTTAAGCCTCCCCCAAGCTTGAGCCATGCTTTCCGTGTCACGAGGCCAAAAGTTATAAATAAAGTTCCGATCACGATGTACTAGATGCATAGGATAGAACTTTTGATGAAATTCCAATTTCAACCGATTGTAGCCCCATGATCCAGTATCATCACATAGCCTATACCATGTCAACGCCTTATCCTTCAAAGATAAAGGAAAGACTTTCTGCTTTACCTCATCCTCGGGCAAACCTGCAAGCTTAAATAAACCACAAACTTCATCTACATAGATCAGATGCAAGTCTCGATGTGAAGATCCATCTCCCGTGAAAGGATTAGCCAACAGTTTCTCAAGCATACCTGAAGGAATTTCATAAAAGATATTTTCAGTAGGTACCTCAGGTTGAGGAACAACTCCTCGTGCTTCCGTTCGTGGTGAAGATACCCCGAACAAACTCCTCAAAGGAACAGTTTCCATAGTGACAAGTGACATTAAATTTCAGCACAGTATATAAATGTTTCCTTACCAATTTCTACTTACCAGAGGCGCTTCACTCCCCGGAAACGGCGCCAGAAAAGAGTCTTGATGACCCACAAGTATAGGGATCAATCGTAGTCCTTTCGATAAGTAAGAGTGTCGAACCCAACGAGGAGCAGAAGGCTCTGATAAACGGATTTCAGCAAGGTAATAACTGCAAGCACTGAAAGTAGCGGTAACAAGTGATTGTGTAGGGAGGTGAAACATAGCAAGCAAAAAGTAACAAGTAACAAGTAGTAGCAACGGTGCAACAAGTGGCCCAATCCCTTTTGTAGCAAGGGACAAGACTGAACAAAGTCTTATAGGAGGAAAAACGCTCCCGAGGACACACGGGAATTTCTGTCATGCTAGTTTCATCATGTTCATACGATTCGCGTTCGTTACTTTGATAGTTTGATATGTGGGTGGACCGGCGCTTGGGTACTGACCTTACTTGGACAAGCATTCCACCTATGATTAACCTCTCTCGCAAGCATCCGCAACTACAAAAGAAGAATTAAGGCAAAGTCTAACCATAGCATTAAACTAGTGGATCCAAATCAGCCCCTTACGAAGCAACACATAGTCTGGGGTTTAAGCTTCTGTCACTCCAGCAACCCATCATCTACTTAATACTCCCCAATGCCTTCCTCTAGGCCCAAATATGGTGAAGTGTTTTGTAGTCGACGTTCACATAACACCACTAGAGGAAAAAACAACATACATCATATCAAAATACCGAACGAATATCAAATTCACATGACTATTATCAGCATGACTTATCCCATGTCCTCAGGAACAAAAGTAACTACTCGCAAAACATAATCACAATCATGATCAGAGGTGTAATGAATAGCATCAAGGATCTGAACATAAACTCTTCCACCAAGTAATCCAACTAGCATCAACTACAAAGAGTAATCAACACTACTAGCAACCTTACAAGTACCAATCGGAGTCGTGAGACGGAGAGTGATTACAAGAGATGAACTAGGGATTGGAGAGGAGATGGTGCTGATGAAGATGTTGATGAAGATGCCTCCCCTCCGACGAGAGGAGTGTTGGTGATGACGATGGCGACGATTTCCCCCTCCGGGAGGGATGTTTCCCCGGCAAGATCGTCCTGCCGGAGCTCTAGATTGGATCTGCTCAAGTTCCGCCTCGTGGCGGCGGCGAAACCACGAAAAAGCTCCCGTATGATTTTTTCTGGACCAAAACCCTTCATATAGAAAAAGAGGGGGGCTAGTGGGCCGTCTGGGAGCCCACAAGCCCCCACTCCGCCACCAGGGGGGGTGGCGGTGGCAGGGCTTTTGGAGCCCTGGTGGCCCCCCTCCGGTAGTTCTTTCGCCCAGTATTTTTTATATAATCCCAAAAAAATCCACGTAACTTTTCATGGCATTTGGAGATGTGCATAATAGTGGACTAAGATTTGCTCCTTTTCCAGTCCAGAATTCCAGCTGCCTGAATTCTCCCTCTTCAAATTAACCTTGCAAAATAAGAGAGAAAAGGCATAAATATGGTACCACAAGTAATATAACATCCCATAAAGCAACAAATATCAACATGAAAGCATGATGCAAAATGGACGTATCATCCATCATCCTCACACAACTAATGTAAATCATGCACAAACCCGGAATTGGCGAAGTAATTGTTTTCGCACTCTTACTTTCTCAAACTTTTTATAACTATCATGCAATACATGAGCAAAGCCATGGATATAGCACTATAGGTGGAATAGAGTGTGGTGGTGGTTGTGAGACAAAAAGGAGGAGATGGTTACACTGACTCGGCGTATCAATAGGTATGGAGATGCCCATTAATAGATATCAATGTGAATGAGTAGGGATTGCCATACAAGAGATGCACTAGAGCTATAAGTATGTGAAAGCTCAAAAGGAAAACTAGTGGGTGTGCATCCAACTTGCTTGATCACGAAGACCTAGGGCAATTTTGAGGAAGCCCATCATTGGAATATACAAGCCAAGTTATAAAATGAAGATTCCCACTAGCATATGGTAGTGACAAAGCAAGAAGCTCTCAATCATGAAGAACATGGTGCTAACATGAAGCACAAGTGTGGAAAAAGATAGTAGCATTGTCCCTTCTTTTTTTTTCATTTGGGCTCTTAGGCCTCTTTTTTGTTTTTGTTTTTGGGCTCTTTGGCCTCTTTTTTATTTATTTCCTCACATGGGACAATGCTCTAATAATGATGATCATCACACTTTTATTTACTCACAGCTCAAAGATCACAATGATGATGACTCCATAGGAAATGCCTCCGGCAGTGTACCGGGATGTGCAACGATCTAGCATGGCGTATGACATTGAAACATCTTGCTAGCTATCTTACGATCATGCAATGGCAATATGAGAGTGACGGCACAAGTCATGAGACGGAACGGTGGTAGTTGCATGGCAATATATCTTGGAATGGCTATGAAAATGCCATAGTAGGTAGATATGGTGGCTGTTTTGAGGAAGGAATTTGGTGGGTTTGTGCACCGGCGAGAATTGCGCGGCACTAGAGAGGCTAGCAATGGTGGAAGGTGAAAGTGCATCTATACCATGGGCTCACATTAGTCATGAAGAACTCACATACTTATTGCAAAAGTTTTTATTAGTAATCGAAACAAAGTGCTAAACGCATACTCCGAGGGGAAGGGTTGGTAGGTGTAAACCATCGCGCGACCCCGACCTCAACACAAAGGATGACAATTAATAGATCAATTATGCTCCGACTTCCTAACATAGCGGTTCACCATACGTGCATGCTACGGGAATCACTAACTCCAACACAAGTATTTCTAGATTCACAACACCCTACTAACATTACTCTTAATATTACCGAATCCATGTCTCAAAACTAACTGAGAGGAATCGAAACTTCTCTTTCTACTCAATGCACATGAAGATGGGGGGGTTTTTGCATCCTCTTTGGGTACCTAGCACATTTGGGACCACTTTCATAGCATAAGCCAACTACCAAATCACGCACCGCCGTGCTCTAAAAGATATAAGTGAAGCACAAGAGCAAAAGTATCTATCTCAAAAGATATAAGTGAAGCACTAGAGCAAAAGTATCTAGCTCAAAAGATATAAGTGAAACACTAGAGCAAAAGTATCTAGCTCAAAAGATATAAGTGAAGCACTATGAGCATTCTAGCAAAATCACGATGAGTGCATGTCTCGCTCTCTCAAAAAGGTGTGCTGCAAGGATGATTGTGACACAACAAAAAGAAAAGACTCCTATGATACAAGATGCTCCAAGCAAAACACATATCATGTGGTGAATAAAAATATAGCTCCAGGTAATGTTACCGATGGATTGAAGACGAAAGAGGGGATGCCTTCCCGGGGCATCCCCAAGCTTAGGCTTTTGGTGTCCTTGAATTTGGCTTGGGGTGCCTGGGGAATCCCCAATCTTGAGCTATTTCCACTCCTTATCTCTTTGTCCATGAGAACATCACCCAAAACTTGAAAACTTCACAACACAAAACTTAAACAGAAACTTGTGATAACATTATTACAAGAAAACAAACTACCACTTCTTTTGGTACTGTGGCAAACTTGAATTCCATCTATATTGATGATGGGCTACTGTATTCTCACTTTTCCATGGCTAGTACCCCCATACTAACCATAGTTTCATCAAAACAAGCAACCAACTCAAGAAAAACAGAATCTGTCAAAAACAGACCAGTCTGTAGCAATCTGTATACTTCGTATACTTCTGGTACCTCAAAAAATCTGAAACATTATGACGGCCTGGGAAAAATGCATATCAATCAGAAGCAAAAAATATCAACTCAAAATATCTTTCTGAATAAAAATGAAAAATCATTTCGTGAGCGAAAAGTTCTGTCTTTTTCCAGCACGACCAAACAACCATTACCAAGACTAGTCATAAAGGCTTTGCTTGGCTCAAACAGAAAAAGAAACACAAAAAACACAATCACAACAGAATTATGAAAGTGTGGACGCAACAAAATAGAAAGAAAAAGATAAATTCATTGGGTTGCCTCCCAACAAGCGCTATTTTTTAAAGCCCTTAGCTAGGCATAAAAGCGATAGAATCACGCATCGTCGTCTTTGGTGCTCAAACCATAAGTGGCCCTCATCATGGATTCATAAGGCAATTATCGTCGTCTTTGGTGCTCAAACCATAAGTGGCCCTCATCATGGATTCATAAGGCAATCTTATTTTCTTTCTAGGAAAGTGTTCCATGCCCTTCCTTAAAGGAAATTGAAATCTAATATTCGCTTCCTTCATATCGATGATAGCACCAATAGTCCTTAGGACAGGTCTACCAAGAATAATAGGGAATGTAGGATTGCAATCAATGTCAAGCACAATGAAATTCACGGGTACATAGTTCCTATTTGCAATAATAAGAACATCATTGATCCTTCCGATGGGTTTCTTGACAGTAGAATTAGCAAGATGCAAATCAAGAGAACACTCTTCAATCTCATTAAAACCCAGAACATCACATAAAGACTTTGGAATCGCAGAAACACTAGCACCCAAATCACACAAAGCATTGCAGTCATAGTTTTTGATTTTGATTTTGATGGTAGGTTCCCACTCATCATGAAGCTTTCTAGGGATAGAGACTTCCAATTCAAGTTTCTATTCAAGAGATTTTATCATAGCTTCGACGATATGATCGGTCTTTGTTTTGGCTATAAGTGTGTGGAGAGTTCAACATGGATTGCATCAAAGAAATGCATTCAATCAAGGAGCAACTATCATAATTGAATTCCTTGAAATCCACGGTAGTAATTTCATTACAACTTAAAGTTTTAACGTCTTCTACTCCACTTTTAATGCTTTTAGCATCAAGATAGATGGACTTCGAATCATTGGGGCACTTTTCAGCCAAAGTGGATTCATATCCAGCCCCATAATCATTAGGTTTGACACAAGAAAACAAAGATTCAATGGGAGTCACAACAAGCACTTTAAGATCTTCGTGATTCTCATCACGAGAACACGCCTTTTTAAGCCATTCATGTCTAGTACGAATTTGGGCGGTTCTTTCTTGGCTCTCAATCATGGAAACACGCATTGCTTTCAAAGTTTCATCCATGTTGATTTTGGGAGGAGCACATCTAACTTTCAAAGCATCAACATCACAAGAAATTCTATCCACGCTCTTAGCCAAATCGTCAATTTTGAGTAGTTTTTCCTCTATGTACGCATTGAAAATCTTTTGAGAGTTGATGAACTCTTTGATATTACTCTCTAGATCAGAGGGTAATCTATTGTAATTTCCATGAGTATTGTTGTAGGAGTTGCCAAAGTTATTCCTACCAACAAAATTATTCCTACCAACAAAATTAACGTCCAAGCTAGCGTTGCTACTCTCAATCAAAGAATCCAAAGGCATATCATTAGGATCCAGAGGAGAACTTCTACTAGCAACCAAATTCATTAAATCATCCATCTTAGCACTCAACAGTTAATTACTTCTATAGCATGTACCTTCTTACTAGTAGGTGACCTTTCAGTGTGCCATTGAGAGTAGTTTGTCATGATGTTGTCTAAGAGCTTTGTGGCTTCCCCTAATGTGATTTCCATGAACGTTCCACCCGAGGAGGAGTCCAAGATATTTCTAGAAGCGAAATTCAAGCCAGCGTAAAAGATTTGAATAATCATCCAAAGGCTCAAGCCATGAGCGGGACAATTTCTAATCATTAATTTCATTCTCTCCCAAGCTTGTGCAACATGTTCATGATCAAGTTGCTTGAAATTCATGATATCATTACTGAGAGAGATGATCTTAGCCGGCGGAAAATACTTGGATATATAATCATCTTTGCACTTATCCCAAGAACCGATACTATTTTTGGGCAAAGAAGAAAACCAAGTTTTTGCGCGATCTCGCAACGAGAAAGGAAAAAGCTTCAATTTAATCACGTCATTATCCACATCTTTTTTCTTTTGCATATCGCAAAGCTCAATGAAGGTATTGAGATGGGATGCGGCATCTTCACTAGGAAGGCCAGAGAATTTCTCTTTCATAACAAGATTCAGCAAAGGGGCATTGATTTCGTATGACTCCGCACTAGTGGCGGGAGCAATCGGAGTACTAATAAAATCATTATTATTAGTATTTGAGAAGTCACAAAGTTTGGTGTTTTCGTTCATGGTGACTTCAGCAAGCAAGCAAGCACACAAGCAAACAAAGAGCAGGCGAGAAAAAGGGCGAACGAAAAGGTGAATGAAAAGGCGAACGAAAAAGGAGAATTGGTGAAGTGGGGGAGAGGAAAACGTGAGGCAACTGACAAACAAAGTAAATGCAAGAGATGAGTTTGCGACACCTACTTGGATGAGTTCTTGACTTGATCTTCCTCCCCGGCAACGGCGCCACAAATTCTTCTGCTATCCCACAGACAACAGGGCCAGAAATTGACACGTTGACAGAGGCTGGGCTTGCGTTGGTTTTTACCTTGAAGAGGAAAGGGTGATGCAGCACAGGAGCAGTAAGTATTTCACTCAGTTTGAGAACCAAGGTATCGATCCAGAAGGAGGGTCTCGTCAAGTCCAGAGTACCTGCGCAAACACAAACAAGCTTGCACCCAACGCTTCAAAGGGGTTGTCAATCCCTTTAAGATTGTTTGCAAAGTGAGATCTGAAGGCGGAAAGTGCAACGAAGTAAAAAGTGTAGAGTAGACCCTGGGGGCCATAGTGTTCACTAGAGGCTTCTCTCAAAATAGCAAGTATTACGGTGGGTGAACAAATTACTGTCGAGCAATTGATAGAACCACGCAAAGTCATGACGATATCTAAGGCAATGATCATACATATAGGCATCACGTCCGAGACAAGTAGACCGATACTTTCTGCATCTACTACTATTACTCCCCACATCGACCGCTATCCAGCATGCATCTAGTGTATTGAGTTCATGACAAACAGAGTAACGCTTTAAGCAAGATGACATGATGTAGAGGGATAATCTCAAACCAATGATGAAAACCCCATCTTTTTACCCTTGATGGCAACAACACGATGCGTGCCTTGCTACCCCTTCTGTCACTGGGTGAGGTCACCGCACGGTATGAACCCAAAACCAAGCACTTCTCCCATTGCAATAATCATAGATCTAGTTGGCCAAACAAAACCCACAACTCGAAGAGAATTACAAGGATATGAAATCATGCATAAGAGAGATCAGAAGAAACTCAAATAAGATTCATAGATAATCTGATCATAAATCCGCAATCCATCGAATCTTGACAAACACACTGCAAAAGAAAGTTACATCGGATAGATCTCCATGAAGATCATGGAGAACTTTGTATTGAAGATCCAAGAGAGAGAAGAAGCCATCTAGTTACTAGATATGGACCCGTAGGTCTATGGTGAACTACTCACGCATCATCGGAGAGGTAATGGTGTTGATGAACAAGCCCTCCGTGTCCGAATCCCCCCTCTGGCAGGGCATCAGAGCGTGCCCCAGATGGGATCTTGCGGAGACAGAAGCTTGCGGCGGCGGAAAAGTACTTTCGATGATCTCCTGATTTTTTTGGGATTTTTAGGGAATATATAGGCGCAACCCCTAGGTCAGGGGACTCTCAGGGGGCCCACAAGCCTGGATGGCACGTCCTCCCCTGCCTTGGCTCCTAAGCTCCTCGATCTTCTTCCGTTTCAGAAAAAATCTTTTCGGGGATTTTCTTCCGTTTGGACTCCGTTTCAAAATCTCCTCCGAAAGGGGTCTAAAACATGGAAAAAATAGGAACTCACACTTGGCACTGAGTTAATAAGTTAGTCCCAAAAAATAAATAAAAGGCATGCAAAACATCCAAAGTTTGACAAGATAATAGCATGAAACCATCAAAAATTATAGATACGTTGGAGACGTATCAATGCTGTGTGGGACTCCAAATCTCACAGTGATCTCTCTCATGAATTTGATTGCAGTGCGAGCATCTAGCTTTTTGATTGGTTTGGCTTCTATCCACTTAGTGAATTTGTCGACTGCAACTAGCAAATGAGTAAATCCGCCTTGTCCTGTACGAAAGGGTCCAACCATGTCCAAGCCCCATACGGCGAAAGGCCATATTAGGGGGATTGTCTTCAGAGCAGATGATGGCTTATGTGATTTGTTGGAGTAGAATTGACTTCCTTCGCAGCGGTCCACAAGCTCTTTGGCCATTTCGCCTACACGTTGCCAGAAGAATCCAACTCGGAACACCGTAGCGACGATGGCTTTGGAGGATGCATGATGACCACAGGTTCCCGAATGAATTTCCTCCAAAATCAGTCGGCCTTCCTCAGGGGAAATGCACAGTTGAGCTACGCTAGACACACTTTTCTTATAGAGCTGATATCCCATGACCGTGAAAGCTTTGGATCTGCGAACAATCTGTCTAGCCTCATCTTCGTCTTCAGGCTGTTCTTGCCTCAGGATATATGCAATATACGACATTGTCCAATTGGGCGTGACTACTCGAATCTCCATGATTTGGTCGACAACTGCCGGGATTTCAATTTCAGTCAGATCAACTGGACTTGTAGGCTAAGGAGGTTCTTTAGTGAATGGATCTTCTTGGACTGAAGGGATGTGTATGTGCTCCAAGCAGACATCACTGGGTACAATTTTTCGAGTGGATCCGATTTTTGCCAACTCATCAGCAGCTTGATTCTTCAATCGAGGAACGTGATGAAGTTCCAAACCTTCAAACCTTTTATCAACTTTTCTGACTGCATTGCAGTATCCAGTCATGGCAGGGTTTGTCACATCCCACTCTTCCATTACTTGATTAACCACTAGATCCGAGTCACCATATACCATTAAGCAATGGACGCCGAGTGAAATGGCCATACACAACCCATAAAGGAGAGCTTCATACCCTGCTTCATTGTTAGAGGAATCAAAGTGGATCTGCAATACATAACTGAGCTTGTCGCCTTTTGGGGATACAAGAACTACACCTGCACCAGAACCACTCACATCTTCGAGCCGTCAAAGAACATAGTCCAATGTGCCCAGTGAGTAGGGGTTGGTTGGTGTTGTTCGACCCATTCAGCCATGAAATCTGCCAGAGCCTGAGATTTTATGGCTTTCTTGGTTTCTAACATTATGTCACAATATAATAGCTCCATTGCCCATTTCGCCACTCGGCCCGATGCATCCCGATTGTGAAGGATTTCAGACAATGTGGCATCACTGACCACAGACACCGAGTGATCTTGAAAATAATGAGCTACCTTCTTCGTAGTCATATAAATCCCATAAAGGAGCTTCTGATAGTGGGGATATCTTTGCTTGGAAGGAGTTAATACCTCAGAAAGATAATATACTCGGCGCTGGATCTTGTAAGCCTTGTCTTCCTCCTCTCGCTCGACTGTCAGGACTGTGCTAACAACTTGATTTGTAGCCGCTATGTATAAGAGGAGTGGCAATTTGCTGTACACAGCAGCAAGAACTGGCTGGGTGGATAGCAGAGTCTTTAACTCGACGAATGCAGCTTCTGCTTCGGGAGTCCACTCGAAGGTATCTGACTTCTTCATGAATCGGTATAATGGTAAGGCTTTCTCTCCGAGTCGAGATATGAATCTGCTTAATGCTGCCAAACATCCTGTAAGCCTCTAGACGTCGTGCACTCGCACATCGCTTTTCATTCGGACGATTGCCCCGATCTTTTCGGGGTTAACATCGATTCCTCGTTCGGAAATGAGAAAACCGAGTAACTTGCCGCTGGGGACTCCGAATGTGCACTTGGCTGGGTTGAGATTGATATCGTGCCTTCGAAGGTTGGTGAAGGTTTCAGCCAAGTCAGTCAGCAGGTCAGAACCTTTGCGTGACTTGACTACGATATCGTCCATGTATGCCTTGTAGGGGAACGTTGAATGGGAAACAAAAATTTTCCTACGCACAAGAAGACCAATCATGGTGATGTCCATCAACAAGAGGAGATTATGTATATGTACCCTTGTAGATCGCTAAGCGAGAAGCGTTAAGAAACGCGGTTGATGTAGTGGTACAACTTCGTGATTCAAATTACCGTCGTCCCACGATCCGTTCCGATCTAGCGCCGAACGGATGGCACCTCCGTGTTCAGCACACATACAGCTTGGTGACGATCTCAGCCTTCTTGATCCAGCAAGAGAGACGGACAAGTAGATGAGTTCTCCGGCAGCGTGACGGCGCTCCGGTGGTGGTGATGATCTACTCCTGCAAGGCTCCGCCCGAGGTCCGCAGAAATCCGATCTAGAGGTAAAACTACGTGGTATAGGTTTGAGTTGCACGTGGCAAAGTTGTGTCTCAAAAAGCCCTAAATCCACCAGTATATATAGGAGGAGGGGAGGGGCTAGCTGTTGGAAATATGCCCTAGAGGCAATGATAAATAGTTATTATTATATTTCCTATTTAAAGATAATCGTTTATTATCCATGCTATAATTGTATTGAATGAAAACATAGATACATGTGTGGATACATAGACAAAACAATGTCCCTAGCAAGCCTCTAGTTGGCTAGCCAGTTGATCAAGGATATTCAAGGTTTTGTAACTATGTGGAAAGTGTTCTTGCTTGATAACTGGATCACATCATTAGGCGAATCATGTGATGGACAAGACCCAAACTATGAACATAGCATATTGATCGTGTCGTTTTATTGCTATTGTTTCGTGCATGTCAAAGTATTTATTCCTATGACCATGAGATCATATAACTCACTGGCACCGGAGGAATACCTTGTGTGCATCAAACGTCACAACGTAGCTGGGTGAATATAAAGGTGTTCTATAGGTATCTCCGAAGGTGTCCGTTGAGTTAGTATGGATCAAGAATGGGATTTGTCACTCCGTGTGACGGAGAGGTATCTCGGGGCCCACTCGGTAATACAACATCAAACACAAGCCTTGCAAGCAATGTGACCAAGTGTAAGTCACGAGATCTTGTATTACAGAACGAGTAAAGAGACTTGCCGGTAACGAGATTAAAATAGGTATGCGGATACAACGATCGAATCTCGGGCAAGTAACATATCGAAGGACAAAGGGAATGACATACGGGATTATATGAATCCTTGACACTAAGGTTCAACTGATAAGATCTTCGGAGAATATGTAGGATCCAATATGGGCATCCAGGTCCCGCTATTGGATATTGACCGAGGAGTGCCGCGGGGCATGTCTACATAGTTCTCGAACCCGCAGGGTCTGCACACTTAAGGTTCGACGATGTTTTAGTATAGTAGAGTTATATGTGTGGTTACCGAATGTTGTTCGGAGTCCCGGATGAGATCACAGACGTCGTGAGGGTTTTCGGAATGATCCGGAAACGAAGATTGATATATAGGATGGTTTCATTTGGTTACCGAAAAGTTTCGGGCAATTCCGGCAGTGTACTGGGAGTGACGAATGGGTTCTGGGAGTTCACCGGGAGGGGCCCACCCACCCGGGAGTGAGCCCAAGGCTATAGGGTGGCGCCACAAGTCCCTAGTGGGCTGGTGGAGTCAGCCCAAGGGGCCTATGGCGCGACATAAAGAAATACCAAAAGAAAAGAAAAAGAAAAAGGAAAAAGGGGAGGTGGGAAGGAAGGAGTGGACTCCTCCGCCGAAACTGAATTGGGGCGGGAGTCCACCTCCTCCCTAGTGCCGACGCACCCTTAAGGGCTTGGCCCTCAAGGAAAGCCTCCTCCCCCTCCCACCTATATATTGTGGTCTTTTAGGGCTGATTTGAGACAACTTTTGCCACGTGCAACTCAACCCTTAACCACATAGTTCCACCTCTAGATCGGATTTCTGCGAAGCTCGGGAGGAGCCCTGCAGGAGTAGATCATCACCACCACCGGAGCGCCGTCATGCTGCCAGAGAACTCATCTACTTGTCCGTCTTGCTTGCTGGATCAAGAAGGCCGATATCATCGTCGAGCTGTACGTGTGCTGAACGCGGAGGTGCCGTCCGTTCGGCACTAGATCGGAACGGATCGTGGGATGGATCGCGGGACGGTTCGTGGGAAGGTTCGTGGGGTGGATCGAGGGACGTGAAGACGTTTCACTACATCAACCGCGTTTCTTAACGCTTCCTGCTGTGCGATCTACAAGGGTACGTAGATCCATATCTCCTCTCGTAGATGGACATCAACATGATAGGTCTTCGTGTGCGTAGGAAATTTTTTGCTTCCCATGCAACGTTCCCCAACAGTGGAATCATGAGCTAGGTTTATGCATAGATGTTATCTCGAGTAGAACACAAAAGGTTTTGTGGACGATGATGTTCAATTTGCTGCCCTCCTTAGTCTTTTCTCAATTCGGCGGTATTGTTGGATTGAAGCGGCTCAGACCGACATTACTCATACATTTACGAGAGACTGGTTTCATTGACTAACACGCAACCTCGTTGCATAAAGATGACTGTCGGGTGTCAGTTTCTTCAACTTTAGTTGAATTGGTTTTGACCGAGGCGGTCCTTGGAGAGGTTAAATAGCAATTTGCACATCTCCGTTGTGGTTTTTGTGTAAGTAAGATGCGATCATACTAGATACCCATAGCAGCCACGTAAAACATGCAACAACAAATTAGAGGACGTCTAACTTGTTTTTGCAGGGTATGCTTGTGATATGATATGGCCAATGACGTGATGTGATATAGTGGATGTATGAGATGATCATGTTGTAATACTTAATATCGACTTGCACGTCGATGGTACGGCAACCGGCAGGAGCCATAAGGTTGTCTTTAAACTAATGTTTGTGTTTGCAGATGTGTTTACTATATTGCTAGGACGTAGCTTTAATAGTAACTACATAAGTAGCACGACAACCTCGATGGCGACACGTTGATGGAGATCATGATGACGGAGATTATGGTATGGCGCCGGTGACAAGAAGATCGTGCCGGTGCTTTGGTGATGGAGATCAAGAAGCACAAGATGATGGCCATATCATGTCACTTATGAATTGCATGTGATGTTAATCCTTTTATGCACCTTATTTTGCTTAGAACGACGATAGCATTATGAGGTGATCTCTCACTAAAATTTCAAGACGAAATTGTGTTCTCCCCGATGATCGGGTGTGATAGACTCAACGTTCACATACAACGGGTGCAAAACAGTTGCACACGCGGAACACTCGGGTTAAGCTTGACGAGCCTAGCATGTGCAGACAAGGCCTTGGAACACATGAGACCGAAAGGTCGATCATGAATCGTATAGTTGATATGATTAGCATAGAGATGCTTACCACTGAAACTATTCTCAACTCACGTGATGATCAAACTTGAGTTAGTGAATTTAGATCATGTACCACTCAAATGACTAGAGAGATGTACTTTTTGTGTGGGAGGCAAGTAATTTGATTAGTTAAACTCTAATTATCTTGAACATAGTCTAAGTCCACTTTGAAATATTTGTGTTGTAGATCAATGGCTCACGCGACAGTCACCCTGAATTTTAATACGTTCCTAGAGAAAGCTAAGTTGAAAGATGACGGAAGCAACTTTGTAGACTGGGCTCATAATCTTAAGTTGCTCCTGCAAGCTGGGAAGAAGGATTATGTCCTTAATGCTGCGCTAGGAGATGAACCACCCGCTACGGCTGACCAAGATGTTAAGAACGCCTGGTTAACACGTAAGGAGGACTACTCAGTAGTTCAATGTGCAGTCTTGTATGGCTTAGAGCCGGTACTTCAACGTCGCTTTGAGCGTCATGGAGCATTTGAGATGTTCCAGGAGTTGAAGTTTATTTTTTAGAAGAACGCCCGAATCAAGAGGTATGAGACCTCCGATAAATTCTATGCTTGCAAGATGGAGGAGAATTCGGGTGTCAGTGAACATGTGCTCAAAATGTCTGGGTACTCAAACCATCTAGCTGAGCTGGGGATTGAACTCCCGCAAGAGGCTATCACTGGCAGAATTCTTCAATCACTGCCACCAAGCTACAAGAGCTTTGTGTTGAACTATAACATGCAAGGGATGAACAAGTCACCCGGCGAGTTATTCGCGATGCTGAAAGTCGCAGAGTCAGAAGTCCGTAAAGAGGATCAAGTGTTGATGGTGAATAAGACCACTAGTTTCAAGATAAACGACAAAGGCAAGAAGGGTAATTCCAAGAAGAGCGGCAAGCCTGTTGCCAATCCGACGAAGAAACCCAAAGCTGGACCTAAGCCTGAAACAAAGTGTTATTATTGCAAGGGACTGGGTCACTCGAAGTGCAACTGCCCCAAGTATTTGGCTGATAAGAAGGCGTCCATGGAAAAATCAGGTATATTCGATATACATGTTTTTGATGTGTACTTAACCAGCTCTCGCAGTAGTGCGTGGGTATTCTATACCGGTTCTGTTGCTCATATTTGCAACTCGAAACAAGAACTGCGGAATAAGCGAAGGCTGGTGAAGGATGAAGTGACGATGCGCGTGGGAAATGGTTCCAAGGTTGATGCGATCGCCGTCGGCACAGTTTCATTTCAGTTACCATCAGGATTAGTTATGAACTTAAATAATTGTTATTTAGTGCCTGCATTAAGCATGAACATTGTATCTGGATCTTGTTTAATGCGAGACGGTTACTCGTTTAAGTCAGAGAATAATGGTTGTTCTATTTCTATGAGTAATATCTTTTATGGTCATGCATCCAATGTGAGAGGATTGTTCATATTGAATCTTGATAGCGATAATACACATATACATAACATTGAGACCAAAAGAGTTAGAGTTAACAATGATAGCGCCATGTTTTTGTGGTACTGCCGCTTAGGTCATATTGGTGTAAAGCGCATGAAGAAACTCCATTCCGATGGACTTTTGGAGTCACTTGACACGTGTGAACCATGCCTCATGGGCAAGATGACTAAGACCCCGTTCTCCGGAACAATGGAGCGTGCAAGTGACTTGTTAGAAATCATATATACCGATGTGTGCGGTCCGATGAGTGCGGAGGCACATGACGGATATCATTATTTTCTCACCTTCACTGACGATTTGAGTAGATATGGTTATGTCTACTTGATGAAGCACAAGTCTGAAACATTTGAGAAGTTCAAGCAATTTTAGAGTGAAGTTGAAAATCATCATAACAAGAAGATCAAGTTCCTATGGTCCGATCGTAGGGGTGAATATCTGAGTTTCGAGTTTGGTGCTCACTTAAGACAATGTGGAATTGTTTCACAGTTGACACCGCCTGGAACACCACAGCGTAATGGTGTGTCCGAATGTCGTAATCGTACTTTATTAGAGATGGTGCGATCTATGATGTCTCTTACCGATTTGCCATTATCGTTTTGGGGTTATGCATTAGAGACAGCTGCATTCACTTTAAACAGGGCATCATCAAAATCCGTTGAGACGACACCATAAGAACTGTGGTATGGCAAAAGACCAAAATTGTTGTTTCTTAAATTTTGGGGATGTGATGCTTATGTAAAAAAACTTCAGCCTGAAAACTGGAACCCAAAGCAGAAAAGTGCGTCTTCACATGTTACCCAAAAGAGACAGTTGGGTATACCTTCTATCTCAAATCCGAGGGCAAAGTGTTTGTTGCTAAAAACGGAGCTTTTCTTGAGAAGGAGTTTCTCTCGAAAGAATTGAGTGGGAGGAAGAAAGAACTTGATGGGGTTGTTGGACCTCTAATCCCTCTAGATGGTGGCGCAGGGCAAGGGGAAACCCTTGTTGCCGCGGCGCTGGTTGAGGAGGAAGTTGATGATGCTGATCACGAAACTTCGGATCAAGTTCCTATCGGACCTCGCAGGTCGACAAGATCACGTACTGCTCTTGAGTGGTACGGTAATCTTGTCTTATCAATTATGTTGTTAGACAACAATGAACCTGCGAATTATGAAGAAGCAATGGTGGTCTTGAATTCTAACAAATGGTTGGACACCATGAAGTCCGAGATAGGATCCATGTAGAGAACAAAGTATGGACTTTGGAAGTACGACCTGAAAGTTGCAAGGCTATTCAGAACAAATGGATCTTTAAGAAGAAAACGGACGCAGACGGTAATGTGACCGTTTATAAAGCTCGACTTGTGGCAAAGTGTTTTTCACAAGTTCAAGGAGTTGACTACGATGAGACATTCTCACCGGTAGCGATGCTTAAGTCCGTTCGAATCATGTTAGCAATAGCTGCATTTTTCGATTATGAAATCTGGCAGATGGATGTCAAAACGGCGTTCCTTAACGGTTTTCTGAAGGAAGAGTTGTATATGATGCAACCCAAAGGTTTTGTCGATCCAACGAATGCTAACAAAGCGTGCAAGATCCAGCGATCCATTTATGGACTGGTGCAAGCATCTCAGAGTTGGAATAAGCGATTTGATGAGGTGATCAAAGCATTTGGGTTTATACAAGTGGTTGGAGAATCTTGTATTTACAAGAAAGTGAGTGGGAGCTCTGTGGTGTTTCTAATATTATATGTGGATGATATATTGTTGATTGGAAACAACATGGAGTTTTTGGAGAGCATAAAGGATTACTTGAATAAAAGTTTCTCTATGAAATAGCTAGGAGAAGCTACTTACATTCTAGGCATTAAGGTCTATAGGGATAGATCGAGACGCCTGATAGGACTTTAACAAAGCACGTACCTTGATAAAGTTTTGAAGAAGTTCAAAATGGATGAGTCCAAGAAAGGGTTCTTGCCAATATTACAAGGTATAAAGTTGAGTAAGACTCAGTGCCCAGCAACTGCGGAACATAGAGAAGAAATGAGTTCCGTCCCCTACGCTTCAGCCGTAGGTCCTATCATGTATGCAATGCTGTGCACTAGACGAGACGTCAGCTTGGCCATAAGTATGGCATGCAGGTTTCAGAGTAATCCAGGAGTGGATCACTAGACGGCGGTCAAGAATATTCTGAAGTACCTGAAAATGACTAAGGAAATGTTTCTCGTTTATGGAGGTGACAAAGATCTCGTCGTAAAAGGTTAAGTCGACGCAAGTTTTGACACCAATCCGGATGACTCTAAGTCGTAAACTGGATACATATTTATTCTTAATGGGGGTGCGGTAAGCTGGTGCAGTTCCAAGCAAAGCGTCGTAGAAGATTCTACATGTGAAGCGGAGTACTTGGCTGCCTCGGAGGCAACAAATCAGGGTGTCTGGATGAAGTAGTTCATGACATATCTTGGAGTTGTGCCGAGTGCACTAAATCCAGTAACTCTGTTATGTGACAACACTGGTGCCATTGCCTTAGCAAAGGAACCAAGGTTTCACAAGAAGACCAGACACATCAAACGACACTTCAACCTCATCCGCGACTACGTCGAGGGAGAGGACGTGAATATTTGCAAAGTGCACACAGATCTGGATGTAGCAGACCCCCTGACTAAACCTCTTCCACGGGAAAAACATGATCAACACCAGAACTGTATGGGTGTTCAATTTATTACAATGTAAATCACATGGCGATGTGAGGACTAGATTATTGACTCTAGTGCAAGTGGGAGACTGTTGGAAATATGCCCTAGAGGCAATGATAAATAGTTATTATTTTATTTCCTGTTTAAAGATAATCGTTTATTATCCATGCTATAATTGTATTGAATGAAAACATAGATACATCCTTGGATACATAGACAAAACAATGTCCCTAGCAAGCCTCTAGTTGGCTAGCCATTTGATCAAGGATAGTCAAGGTTTTCTGACTATGTGCAAAGTGTTGTTGCTTGATAACTCGATCACATCATTAGGAGAATCATGTGATGGACAAGACCCAAACTATGAACGTAGCATATTGACCGTGTTGTTTTATTGCTATTGTTTTCTGCGTGTCAAAGTATTTATTCCTATGACCATGAGATCATGTAACTCATTGGCACCGGAGGAATACCTTGTGTGCATGAAACGTCACAACGTAACTGGGTGACTATAAAGGTGTTCTACAGGTATCTCCGAAGGTGTCCATTGAGTTAGTATGGATCAAGACTGGGATATGTCACTCCGTGTGACGGAGAGGTATCTTGGGGCCCACTCGGTAATACAACATCACACACAAGCCTTGCAAGCAATGTGACCAAGTGTAAGTCACGGGTTCTTGTATTACGGAACGAGTAAAGAGATTTGTCGGTAACGAGAATAAAATAGGTATGCGGATACCGACGATCGAATCTCGAGCAAGTAACATACCGAAGGACAAAGGGAATGACATACAGGATTATATGAATCCTTGACACTCAGATTCAACCGATAAGATCTTCGGAGAATATGTAGGATCCAATATGGGCATCCAGGTCCCGTTATTGGATATTGACCAAGGAGTGCCTCGGGGTATGTCTACATAGTTCTCGAACCCGCAGGGTCTGCACACTTAAGGTTCGGTGATGTTTTAGTATTGTTGAGTTATATATGTGGTTACCGAATGTTGTTCGGAGTCCCGGATGAGATCACAGACATCACGAGAGTTTCCAGAATGGTTTGGAAATGAAGATTGACATATAGGATGGTTTCATTTGGTTACCGGAAAGTTTCGGGCAATTTCGGCAGTGTACCGGGAGTGACGAATGGGTTCCGGGAGTTCACCGGGAGGGGCCCACCCACCTGAGAGTGAGCCCAAGGCCATAGGGTGGCGCCACAAGTCCCTAGTGGGCTGGTGGAGTCAGCCCAAGGGGCCCATGGCACCACATAAAGAAATACCAAAAGAAGAGAAGGAAAAAGGAAAAAGGGGAGGTGGGAAGGAAGGAGTGGACTCCTTCCCCCAAACCGAATTGGGGTGGGCGTCCTCCTCCTCCCTATCACCGGCGCACCCTTGAGGGCTTGGCCCTCAAGGCAAGACTCCTCCCCCTCCCTCCTATATATAGTGGTCTTTTAGGGCTCATTTGAGACAACTTATGCCACGTGCAACTCAACCCTAAACCACATAGTTCCACCTCTAGATCGGATTTCCGCGGAGCTCGGGCGGAGCCCTGCAGGAGTAGATCATCACGACTTCCAGAGCACCGTCATGGTGCTGGAGAACTCATCTACTTCTCCGTCTTCCTTGCTGGATGAAGAAGACCGAAATCATCGTCGGGCTGTACGTGTGCTGAACGCGGAGGTGTCGTCCGTTCGACACCAGATCGTAACGGATCGTGGGACGGATCACGGGACGGTTCGTGGGGCGGATCGAGGGACGTGAAGACGTTCCACTACATCAACCGCGTTTCTTAACGCTTCCTACTGTGCGATCCACAAGGGTACGTAGATCCAAATATCCTCTCGTAGATGGACATCACCATGATAGGTCTTCGTGTGCTTAGGAATTTTTTTGTTTCCCATGCAACGTTCCCCAACACGGCTCAAGGAGCCCCAAGGTGCGCCGGCCGAAGGGGAGGAGGTGGACTCCCACCCCAATTCGGTTTGGGGGAAGGAGTCCACTCCTTCCTTCCCACCTCCCTCTTTCCTTTTTTTTCATTCCTTTGTTGTTTTTCCACTTGTGGCGCCATGACCCTATTGTGCTGGCTTCACCAGCCCACTAAGGGCTGGTGCGCCACCCTACGGTCACTGGTCTCACTCCCGGGTGGGTGGGCCCCTCCCGGTGAATACCCAAAACCCATTCGTCATTCCAGCTACACTGTCGGTAATGCCCGAAACTTTCCGGTGACCAAATGAAACCATCCTATATATAAATCTTCGTTTCCGGACCATTCCGGAAACCCTCGTGACGTCCGTGATATCATCCGGGACTCTGAACAACCTTTGGTAGCCACACATATAACTCAACTATACTAAAACATCATCGAACCTTAAGTGTGCAAACCTTGCGGGTTCGAGAACTAAGTAGACATGACCCGAGACACTCCTCGTCCAATATCCAATAGCGGGACCTAGATGCCCATATTGGATCCTACATATTCTCCGAATATCTTATCGGTTGAACCTCAGTGCCAAGGATTCATATAATCCCGTATGTCATTCCCTTTGTCCTTCGGTATGTTACTTGCCCGAGATTCGATCTCGATATCCGTATACCTATTTCAATCTCATTACCGGCAAGTCTCTTTACTCGTTCCGTAATACAAGATCCCGTGACTTACACTTAGTCACATTGCTTGCAAGGCTTGTTTGTGATGTTGCATTACTGAGTGGGCCCCGAGATACCTCTCCGTCACACGGAGTGACAAATCCCAGTCTTGATCCATACTAACTCAACGGAGACCTTCGAAGATACCTGTTCATCACCTTTATAGTCACCCAGTTACGTTGAGATGTTTGATACACACAAGGTATTCCTCCGATGTTAGTGAGTTATATGATCTCATGGTCATAGGAATAAATACTTGACACGCAGAATGCAATAGCAACAAAATGACATGATTACATGCTACGTTCATAGTTTGGGTCCAGTCCATCACATGATTCTCCTAATGATGTGATCCAGTTATCAAGTGACAACACTTGCATATGGTCAGAAAACCTTGGCCATACTTGATCAACTGGCTAGCCAACTTGAGGTTCGCTAGGGACATTTTTTTGTCTATGTATCCACACATGTATCTATGTTTTCATTCAATACAATTATAGCATGGATAATAAACGATTATCTTGAAACAGGAAATATAGTAATAACTATTTTATCATTGCCTCTAGGGCATATTTCCAACAGTCTCCCACTTGCACTAGAGTCAATAATCTAGTCCTCACATCGCCATGCGATTTACATTGTAATAAATCTAACACCCATACAGTTGTGGTGTTGATCATGTTTTGCCCATGGAAGAGGTTTAGTCAGTGGATCTGCTACATTCAGATATGTGTGCACTTTGCAAATATTTACGTCCTCTCCTTCGACGTAGTCGCGGATGAGGTGGAAGCGTCGTTTGATGTGCCTGGTCTTCTGGTGAAACCTTGGTTCCTTTGCTAAAGCAATGGCACCGGTGTTGTCAAAGAACAGAGTTATTGGATTTAGTGCGCTCGGCACAACTCCAAGATCCGTCATGAACTATTTCATCCAGACACCCTCCTTAGCTGCCTTCGAGACATCCATGTATTCCGCTTCACATGTAGAATCTGCTACGACGCTTTGCTTGGAACCGCACCAGCTTACCGCACCCCCATTAAGAATAAATACGTATCCGGTTTGAGACTTAGAGTCATCCGGATCAGTGTCAAAGCTTGCGTGGACGTAACCTTTCACGATGAGCTCTTCGTCACCTCCATAAACGAGAAACATTTCCTTAGTCTTTTTCACGTACTTCAGAATATTCTTGACCGCCATCCAGTGATCCACTCCTGGATTACTTTGAAACCTGCCTGCCATACTTATGGCCAAGCTGACGTCCGGTCTAGTGCACAACATTGCATACATGATAGAACCTATGGCTGAAGCATAGGGGACGGAACTCATTTGTTCTCTATCTTCCGCAGTTGTTGGGCACTGAGTCTTACTCAATTTTATACCTTGTAACACTGGCAAGAACCCCTGCTTGGACTGTTCCATTTGGAACTTCTTCAAAACTTTATCTAGGTATGTGCTTTGTGAAAGTACTATCAGGTGTCTCGATCTATCCCTATAGATCTTAATGCCTAGAATGTAAGCAGCTTCTCCTAGGTCCTTCATAGAGAAACTTTTATTCAAGTAATCCTTTACGCTCTCCAAAAAATCCACGTTGTTTCCAATCAGCAATATGTCATCTACATATAATATTAGAAACGCCACAGAGCTCCCACTCACTTTCTTGTAAATACAAGATTCTCTAACCACTTGTATAAACCCAAATGCTTTGATCACCTCATCAAAGCGCTTATTCCAACTCCGAGATGCTTGCACGAGTCCATAAATGGATCGCTGGAGCTTGCATACTTTGTTAGCATTTTTTGGATCGACAAAACCTTCGGGTTGCATCATATACAACTCTACCTTAAGAAAACCATTAAGGAACGCCGTTTTGACATCCATCTGCTAGATTTCATAATCCAAAAATGCAGCTATTGCTAACATGATTCAGACGGACTTAAGCATCGCTACCGGTGAGAACGTCTCATTGTAGTCAACTCCGTGAACTTGTGAAAAACCCTTTGCCAGAAGTCGAGCGTTATAAATGGTCACATTACCGTCCAAGTCCGTCTTCTTCTTAAAGATCCATTTGTTCTGAATAGCCTTGCGGCCTTTAGGTAATACTTCCAAAATCCACACTTTGTTTTCATACATAGATCCTATCTCGGACTTCATGGCCTCCAACCATTTGTTGGAATCCAGGCCCACCATTTCTTCTTCATAATTCGCCGGTTCATTGTTGTCCAACAACATGATTGATAAGATAGGATTACCGTACCACTCAGGAGTAGTACATGACTTGTCAACCTACGAGGTCCGATAGGAACTTGATCTGAAGTTTCATGATCATCATCATTAACTTCCTGCTCAACTAGCGTCGCTTCGACAGAGGTTTCCCCCTGCCCTGCGCCACCATCTAGAGGGTTTAGAGGTTCGACAACCTCATCAAGTTCTATCTTCCCCCACTCAATTCTTTCGAGAGAAACTCCTTCTCAAGAAAAGCACCGTTCTTAGCAACAAATACTTTGCCCTCGGATTTGAGATAGAAGGTGTACCCAACTATCTCCTTTGGGTAACCTATGAAGATGCACTTTTCCGCTGTGGGTTCCAGCTTTCCAGGCTGAAGCTTTTTGATATAAGCATCACATCCCCAAACTTTAAGAAATGACAACTTTGGTCTTTTGCCATACCACAACTCGTATGGTGTCGTGTCAACGGATTTTGATGGTGCCCTATTTAAAGTGAATGCAGCTGTCTCTAATGCATAACCCCAAAATGATAACGGCAAATCGGTAAGAGACATCATAGATCGCACCATTTCTAACAAAGTACGATAACGACGTTCGGACACACCATGATGCTGTGGTGTTCCAGGCGGTGTTAACCGTGACACGATTCCACATTGTCTGTGGTGAGCACCAAACTCGAAACTCAGATATTCACCCCCACGATCAGAACGTAGGAACTTGATCTTCTTGTTACAATGATTTTCAACTTCACTCTGAAATTGCTTGAACTTCTCAAACGTTTTAGACTTGTGCTTCATCAAGTAGATATATCCATACCTACTCAAATCGTGAGTGAAGGTGAGAAAATAACGATATACGCCGCGCGCCTCCACGCTCACTAGACCGCACACATCGGTATGTACGATCTCCAACAAGTCACTTGCACACTCCATTGTTCTGGAGAACGGGGTCTTATTCATCTTGCCCATGAGGCATGGTTCGCACGTGTCAAGTGATTCAAAATCAAGTGACTCCAAAAGCCCATCGGAATGAAGTTTCTTCATGCGCTTTACACCAATATGACCTAAGCAGCAGTACCACAAAAACATGGCGCTATCATTGTTAACTCTACATCTTTTGGTCTCAGTGTTATGTATATGTGTATCATCGCTATCAAGATTCAATATGAACAATCCTGTCACATTGGGTGCATGACCATAAAAGATATTACTCATAGAAATAGAACAACCATTATTCTCTGACTTAAACGAGTAATCGTCTCGCCATAAACAAGATCCAGATATAATGTTCATGCTTACCGCAGAGACTAAATAACAATTATTTAAGTTCGTAACTAATCATGATGGTAACTGAAGTGAGAATGTGCCGACAGCGATTGCATCAACCTTGGAACCATTTCCCACGCGCATCGTCACTTCATCCTTCGCCAGCCTTCGTTTATTCCGCAGTTACTGCTTCTAGTTGCAAATATGACCAACAGAACTGGTATCAGAGACCCACACACTAATACGAGAGTTGGTTAAGTACACATAAATAACATGTATATGAAATATACCTGATTGGCCGCCTTCTTATCAGCCAAATACTTGGGGCAGTTACGCTTCTAGTGACCTATTCCCTTGCAATAATAACACTCTGTTTCAGGCTTAGGTCCAGCCTTGGTTTCTTCGTCTGATTGGCAACAGGCTTGCCGCTCCTCTTGGAGTTACCCTTCTTGCCTTTGTCGTTTCTCTTGAAACCAGTGGTCTTATTGACCATCAACACTTGATGCTCTTTTCGGAGTTCTGACTCTGTGACTTTGAGCATCGCGAATAACTCGCCGGGTGACTTGTTCATCCCTTGCATGTTATAGTTCAACACAAAGCTCTTATAGCTAGGTGGTAGTGATTGAAAAATTCTCTCAGTGATAGCCTCTTGCGGAAGTTCAATCCCCAGCTCAGCTAGACGGTTTGAGTACCCAGACATTTTGAGCACATGTTCACTGACAAACGAATTCTCCTCTGTCACATCCCTAACCCTTAAGCAAGTTAGTCTTGTGCTCATGTCTTCTTTGCATTTGCATCTAAGAAGTTTCAACAAAAACAACAAAGTGGCAAAGGAAAAACTCAAAACCCTAGCCACTATTTCAATTAAAGAAAATCTCAAACTAGTTCAAATCAATGAACCCAAAATGGCCTCAAGAAATGTTCAAACTTTCTGATAAATCATGAAAGTAAATGAGCATTGGAGAAAACTATTTTCTTGACACCTTAAGCATTTTAATTTTTTTACAAAAGCCACTGGTTTCAAACTTTAAATTTGAAATCAGAGTCTATAATTTTCCAAAAATGTTGAAAACTTTGGAAATGGTTGGGAATGTTATAACAATATTTCAGGAGGTCTAAAATAGCTTTTACTTTTTGTTTTGGAGCTGAAATAATTAGCAAAACAATAGTTAGCAAAACAGAAAAAAAACAAAAACAGAAAAAAATTGGGAAATCCTTACCTGTCGCCTAAGCCTGGCCCGGCTCATCCCTGGCTCGTCCCCTCCCTCGCGCCAGTGGTAGCAGGAGGTGGCCGCCGCCTCCTCCGGCGCGGCCACACACCTGTGCGCCTGCCTGGCCGCCGCCTTGCGCTGGCAAGGCCGGGGATAAGCCCCCTGAGGCCTCCCCTATCCATTCCCCGCATTGGCTCTCTCCCTCCTCCCGGATCTCTTTCTCCTCCTTGCTGCCGCCATTGGAGCCGAGCTCGAGCTCGAGCAGCAGCACCTCTAGCCATAGGATCCCCTCCCAGAGCACGCTGTTAGCTCCACCTTGTCGCCCTGGTCATCCCTGCAGAAGTCGAAGCCACCCCGAGCCCTACAACGCCCGCGACGCCATCGTCTTCCACCTCCGGCCGCCGGACCTCTCCCGTTGATTCGTCGCCCCCACGCCTTCCCCGAGCCGTCTAAGCCCTGCTCTGCACTCCCCGTGAGCATGCGGTCGTTTCCCCTAAGTTTTTCCCGTCGATCCCCTCCTCTAGCTCTAGTTTCACCGGAGCCCGACGAGGACCGCCGCTGCCGCTCGTCGCCGGTAGCCCTCCGATGATCAGCTCGTCCTTCCGAGGGCACCAGCAGCTTCAGGTCGACGCGTAGATGCTGTAGCAGCTAAGAACCGAGCATAGTTTCCTCTGGATCAAAGACCCCGATGACGCCCGAGCCTTGGCCGCCGCCAAGCTCGTCGCCGGCGTCATCTCCGACCAGATCAGCCCCGGCTAAGTGTAGAAATGGAACTGCGGGAGATGTGCCGTTCCTCTGGTGCTCTCCGCGCAGCATTTGGCCCCCTGTGCGCCGTTTCCGAGCCCCTCCGCCGTGCTGGTGGTCGCCGGAGGCTCCCCGCCGGCGAGGACGACCTCGCCGCCGGCGGATCTCGGCTGGCCCGAGCCACTGACTGGTGGGGCCAGCCTCTGGCAAGTTTAAAACTAATAAAAATAAATCAAATAAGTTAATCAGTCACTGACATGTGGGTCCAGCAAGGTTAATCAGATAATTAAGTTTAATCTTAATCTAAATTTGACCAGAGAGATTGACCAGTGGGTCCCACTGGTCAGGTTTGGCTTTCAACGGCCAGATGGACCTGCTGATGTCATGCTGATGCAATAAAAGCATTTCCAGTATAGAAATAATTCCAGGAAATTGCTAAAACTTGTAAAATTCATAGAAATTAATCTGTAACTCCAATGAAAATAATTTATATATGAAAAAGTATCAGAAAAATTCAAGGATTCTGAATATGCTATTTTCATTAGGATCAAATGCTTCAAATGCTTTTGCCACGATAGTTGAACCCACTTCCTTTGCATGACCTAACCTTGTCACAGTAAATAGCCGAACCTTGCAACCTAGCATACCTGGTTGTTGCTTGAGCTATGATGTGCCTTATCCTGAAATGCATGCTATGCTTAGAGTTGTGTATGGTCTGTCATCTGGGAGATGAACAGAATTGTGGAATGTGTTTGGTGAGCAAAGGTTGTGTGTTGAACTTGATTTGGTAAAGGTACCGGTGAAAGGCTGTGTAGGAGTACATGGCGGGTTGTTTCATTGGAACCGTCCTTAGGAACTGAGTTCCGTGTATGTATTCCAAGACTAGTTACTACCACATGCTGGGCCCTGAAATATGACCCCGCTCGGCCTATTAATCGCGTAGTACTCGGTCCAGGAGTTGCAAGTAGTTTCTGGTGTTTATAGTAATGCTGGAGGCCGTGCATGGTGCTGACCTGAGAGGTGGGCCGTGATGCGGTAGGCAGTGGCACGGTGTACCAAGTGGCACCCGGATGGTGGGCTTGGGAACCCTGCGCACATCGTTTGAGGCCGTGGCGGAAACCTCGACCGGACTTCCGTACGGGTTACTCTCAGATAGGCGATAAACCTGGACTAGGTACTAGTGTGGTTAACGGTCGTGGCCGACTCCCTCGCTGGGCTTCCGCTTGAAGGTTGCCGAGGTGCATGACGTGCACATGGAGATAAGTGGCGAGAGCGTGTGTGACGAGGTACACCCCTGCAGGGTTATGATCTATTCGAATAGCCGCGTCCGCGGATATGGACTACTTGGAGACATATGTTGTTCATAGATAACTTTAACAACTACTCATAAAATTGCCAAGATAAGCGTGAGTGTCGTGGACGGCATTTCTGTACGGAGACGGAATGATTCCACGATAGTGTATTGTTGTGGTGTTAGTGGACTCGTGTGCGAGAAATCAAGTTGTCAAAATTATTTAAAAATGCAAGTTGTCTAGCCACGAGTCAAATGCTGGCTTTCCGCATGAAACCCCACAATACCTTTTGATACCTTGCATGAGTAGTTAGTCATCCTAAAGTCTTGCTGAGTACCTTCGTACTCATGTTTGTTTAATAAATGTTGCAGAGGTTGCTAATGACCCTAATGGAGGGTTCTTCGTAGACATCGACGACGACGAGTAGCTGGTGTCCGAGCTACGATCTGGCCCTACGTCGACTCTGTAGTATAGTCCGGCCATGTGCCTGCTAGTTGCCCTCTCTGTACCCAGACAGGTTATAACTCTTCCACTGGCTTGTATTTGTATGACTGCTATTATGGGTCGTGAGACCCTTAATGTATAATATTATGTGTGCGGCTCTTCCGAGCCTCTTAAATAAAGCTTGTATGTTTATGGTTATGTTGTGATGCCATCGATGTATCTATACATATCGGTATGCCATGCGTACGTGTGTCGTACTTGATATGTATGGGGTTCGATTACCTAGTCGTGAACTTTAGTAGCACTCCTTACAAGGAAATGCCCCTTTGTGATCCAACGAGCCCTGGTAGTTCGCTACTGCTCCGGACACATTGGTTGACCGACATGTGTTCTTCTTAGCTGCTGTGTCTGTCCCCTTTGGGGAAATGTCACGCGATGTAATGGAGTCCTTGTAGCATGCTACGACTCGTCTACATTCGCTGATGACCGACACCTACTTTGTTGGGTCATGTATGCCTGTCCTTGTGCGGTACTGCCACTTTGGCTTATGACTAGACATGTCGATTCGGGTTCTTTGACATTGGATTGCTAGCGACACCATCGCATACGTGAGTCAAAAGACACAAACGGTCCCCGGCTAAGGTAAGGCTGCAGCCGTGGACTTAACCGTGCGTGAGACCACAAAGGGATGCGATGTGTTACAGGCTGGATTCCTATGGCTTAGGATCGGGGTCCCGACATCCTCCATCTTGCAAGCATAGAATTTTTCAGAGGTCTCATACCTCTCGACCCGGGTGTTCTTCTGAAAGATAAACTTCAACTCCTGGAACATCTCATATGCTCCATGACGCTCGAAGCGACGTTGAAGTCCCAGTTCCAAGCCATACAACACTGCACATTGAACTACTGAGTAGTCCTCCTTACGTGTTAACCAGGCGTTCAAAACATCTTGGCTAGACGTAGCGGGTGGTTCGTCTCCTAGCGCAGCATTAAGGACATAATCCTTCTTCCCATCTTGCAAGAGCGCTTTAGAGTATGAGCCCAGTCTACAAAGTTGCTCCCATCATCTTTCAACCTAGCTTTCTCTAGGAACATATTAAAATTCAGGGTTGCTACTGCGTGAGCCATTGATCTACAACACAAATATTGCAAAGTGGACTTAGACTATGTTTAAGATAATTAGAGTTTAACTAATCAAATTACTGATAAACTCCCACTCAGAAAGTACATATCTCTAGTCATTTGAGTGGTACATGATCCAAATTCACTAACTCAAGTCCGATCATCACGCGAGTTGAGAATAGTTTCAGTGGTAAGCATCTCATGCTAATCATATCAACTATACGATTCATGCTCGACCTTTCGGTCTCTTGTGTTCCGAGGCCATGTGCGCACATGCTAGGCTCGTCAAGTTTAACCCGAGTGTTCCACGTGTGCAACTGTTTTGCACCCGTTGTATGTGAACGTTGAGTCTATCACACCCGATCATCACGTGGTGTCTCAAAACGACGAACTGTCGCAACGGTGCATAGTCGGGGAGAACACAATTTCATCTTGAAACTTTAGTGAGAGATCACCTTATAATGCTACCGTCATTCTAAGCAAAATTAGGTGCATCAAAGGATTAACATCACATGCAATTCATAAGTGACATGATATGGCCATCATCTTGTGCTTCTTGATCTCCATCACCAAAGCACCGACATGATCTTCTTGTCACCGGCGCCACACCATGATCTCCATCGTGCCGCCATCGAGGTTGTCGTGCTATCTATGCTATTACTACTAAAGCTATGACCTAGCAATATAGTAGACACATCTGCAAACACAAACGCTAGTTTAAAGACAACCGTACGGCTCCTGCCGGTTGCCATAGCATTGATAACCCACAAGTATAGGGGATCACAACAGTTTTCGAGGGTAGAGTATTCAACCCAAATTTGTTGATTCGACACAAGGGAAGCAAAAGAATATTCTCGAGTATTAGCAGTTGAGTTGTCAATTCAACCACACCTGAAAGACTTAGTATCTACATCAAAGTTTCAGTAGCAAAGTAGTGTGATAGCAATAGTAGCAATGGTAACAATAGCAGCAGTGACAGAAGTAGCAACAAAGTAACATAGCAAGAACCAGTAGGAGAAGACTCGTAGGCATTGGATCGGTGATGGATAATTATGTCGGATGACATTCATCATGTAACAGTTATAACATGGAGAGATATGTAACTAGCTCCAGTTCGTAAATGTAATGTAGGCATGTATTCCGTATATAGTCATACGTGCTTATGAAAATAACTTGCATGACATCTATTGTCCATCCCTCCTGTGGCAGCGGGGTCCTAATGGAAACTACGGGATATTAAGGTTCTCCTTTTAATAGAGAACCGGAACAAATCACTAGCCCTTAGTGAATACATGAACTCCTCATATTATGGTCATCTTTGGGAGTGGTTCCGGCTATTGTCACTCCGGGGTTGCCGGGTCATAACACATAGTAGGTGACTACAACTTGCAAGATAGGATCTAGAACACACATATATTGACGAGAACATAATAGGTTCAGATCTGAAATCATGGCACTCGGGCCCTAGTGACAAGCATTAAGCATGACAAAGTAGTAGCAACATCAATCTCAGAACATAGTGGATACTAGGGATCAATCCCCATCAAAACTAACTCGATTACATGATAGATATCACTCAACCCATCACCGTCGAGCACGCCTACGATGAGATTACTCACGAACGGTGAAGAGCATCATGGAATTGGCGATGAAGGAAGGTTGGTGATGACGATGGCGACGATCTCACCTCTCCGGAGCCCAGAACGGACTCCAGATCTGCCCTCCAGAGGAAGAACAGGTGGTGGCGGCGCCTCCGTATTGTAAAACGCGATGAACTCTTCTCTCTGATTTTTGTCCGAGCAAAAGAGACTAAATAGAGTTGGTATTGGAGGCGGCGGAGCCCCGAGGGCCCCACAAGCCTGCTAGGCGCGGCCAGGGGGGCCCGCGCCTCGTGGTCTTGTGGGCTCCTCGCTCCACGTCTCAGGTTGATTCTTGCGCTAGTATTTTTATATATTCCACAAAAAATTCTTGTAAATTTCCAGGTCATTCCGAGAACTTTTATTTCTGCGCAAAAACAACACCATGGCAATTCTGCTGAAAACAACGTTAGTCCGGGTTAGTTCCATTCAAATCATGCAAATTAGAGTCCAAAACAAGGGCAAAAGAGTTTGGAAAAGTAGATACGATGGAGACGTATCAACTCCCCCAAGCTTAAAGCCTTGCTTGTCCTCAAGCAATTCAGTTGACAAACTGAAAGAGACAAAAGAAAAACTTTTACAAACTCTGTTTGATCTTGTTGTTGTAATTATGTCTAACTCATATTCAGATTTTCAGCAAGATCATAAGCTAATCCACATAAGCAATGACATTTAAGTCTCATGATGTACTCATATCTATGGCATAATCAACCAGCAAGCAATAATAGTAAGTTTCAAACGTCAACACTTCAATCAAAACAATCATGAAGCAATATGAACAGATGGTATCTTGCTAGCTCTTTCTGAGACCGCAAAACATAATTGCAGAGCACCTTCAAAGACCAAGGGCTGACTGAACATTGTAATTCATGGCAAAGAAGATCCAGTCACAGTCATACTCAATAACAATTAAAAAACAAAGCATAAAAATGACGGAGGTGCTCTCTAACTGGTGCTTTTTGAAAGAAGAGGATGACTCAACAGAAACATAAATAGATAGGCCCTTCACAGAGGGAAGCATTGATTTGCAGAGGTGCCAGAGCTCAAGCTTTGAAGATAGAGATAAATAATTTTGGGTGGCATGCTTTCATTGTCAATGTGGTGACCAAGAGTTTTCACCATCTTCCATGCTACACATGCTATAGGTGGTTCCCAAACAGAAAAGTAAAGTTTTGACTCCCCCACCACCGATCAATCACACTCCACGACTAGCGGAATCCTCGGGTGCCGTCCATACCAACAATAATCCAGGGGTAGTTTTGTTTTCAATTATCTTGTCGATTTGAGCATGGAACTGGGCATTCCAATTACCGGCCCCTTTCTCGAGAATGATAGTGAATAAACACATATCGAGGATAACACGCCTAGCATCAAAGATACTGATCGCCCCTTGTCACCACATGAGCGGTTCGGGCATACAAAATAGATTATTTCTTGAAGGTTTAGAGAGTGGCACATGCAAATTTACTTGGAGCGACAGGTAGATACCGCATATAGGTAGGTATGGTGGACTCATATGGAACAACTTTGGGTTTATGGAAGTGGATGCACAAGCAGTATTCTTGCTTAGTACAAGTGAAGGCTAGCAAAAGACTGAGAAGCGACCAACTAGAGAGCGACAACAGTCATCAATATGCATTGAGATTAACCAACATTGAGTGCAAGCATGAGTAGGACATAAATCACCATAAACATGAATATCATAGAGGCTATGTTGATTTTGTTTCAACTACATGTGTAAACATGCGCCAAGTCAAGCCAGTTGAATCATTCAAAGGAGGATACCATCCTATCATACTACATCATAATCATCTTGAAATTCATGTTGGCATCCAAGACAAACCATTATAAGCTCCTAGCTAATTAAGCATGGCATCAGAAACTATGATCTCTAACTTGTCATTGCAAACATGTTTCTCTCATAACAAAGCTGAATTAGGAATGATGAGCTAGTCATATTTACAAAAACAAAATAGATCGAGTTCATACCAGCTTTTCCAGGCTCAGTCACTTCATCATATATCATCATTATTGCCTTTCACTTGCACGACCGGATGATATGAATCATAATGAGAGTGTTCGTGCATTGGACTAAGCTGGAATCTGCAAGCAAACACAAAGGAGAAGACAAAGTAATATGGCTCTTTGACAGATAAATAGATATGCATGCGAGAGCCACTAAACATTGTAACCATGGTCTTCTACCTTGAACCAAAGAAAAAGAAAACTATTTACACGGGAAGGCTCCCAACAAGCAAAAGAAGAACGAGAAATCTTTTTGGGTTTTCTCAATCTAAACAAACACACGAGAAGAAAGCGAGAAAAAGAAATAAACTAGCATGGATGATACAGTGGCAAGGTGTGAACACCGACTATTAAAGTGAAAGCGCGAGCATGAATGTATAGTCGGTGAGAAACACGTACTCTCCCAAGCTTAGGCTTTTGGCCTAAGTTGGTCTACTCCCATGGCTGGTCCGGGCGATATCCAAAATCATAATGGGGGTTGTACGGGAACATGGCAGCTACTGCCTGAATAGCTGCCTCACGGAGGCGAGCAGCCTTTGCCTCCCTCTCATACTCCTCTGGTTATGTAATATCTCCGTTTTACCTGAAAGTCAAAGAAAGCAGGAGCAGGAAGGGTAATAGTTTCACGAGTACCCTGACTAAATACCAGGTTGTAAATCATCCTCTTATTTATATTTTTATCAAGAAAGTCATGGCGAACCATGCTATCATAATCTAGATATCTCTCAGGAAGAAGAATCTCTTCTTCCTCGTGCAGTCTAATAGGTATCTCAAAATGTCTAGCAAGACGGGTAGCATAGATACCTCTATAAATAGCGCCTTTAGTATGGTTCATGTTCAACCTTGAGCCACTATAGCGCCCAAGCTATAAGTTTTATCATTATAAAGGGCTTCGTGCAAAACCGCAAGATCTGGGGAGCTGAGAGCTCCAGCTTTCCCACGACCAATCAAACATTTTCCCACGAATAATGAGAAGTACCGAAGCACGGGAAAATGTATGCTAGAAACTCTAGCGCAAGACACTCCTCTCTCCTCTCCTACAACAATAGTATCTATGAAAGCCTCCAAGTCCCGTGGACGAGGTTCATGAATATCCCCAACATAAGGTAATTTGCAAACATTGCAAAAATCTTGAAGTGACATGCGCTAGGGGATATCATATAACTTGAACTCAACGATTGGAGGACTCTTCCTTGGATAGAAGTTAAAGCTTTGCACAAAAATATTAGTGAGGAGGAGGTATTGTGGACACTTATCTTCAACAAATGCGGTAAGACCTGCGTTCTCCACCAAGTAATAAAAATCCTCATAAAGACCGGCGGCACGTAAGAACACATCGCTTGGCCACTCGCACGCTCGAACTTCTGCAACTCGGGGGACATGATACTTGGGTTTCTTCTTCTCATTTTCATTATCCTTGGGGTCACGACTTGAAGAGCCTCTTAGGAACCTCCTCATCTTTTCCTTTTTCTTTCTCTGAAAATTTCTGGAATTTTTAGTGACTCAAAAGAAAAGTGAACAAGGCTCAACGAAACTCATAGAGACTACTCCTACAAGTGCCTAGAGGCCATATCATGCATCAAAACTACTTGGGACCAACTAAAATTAACATCCAAAGCTCAAGAACAGGGTCACCAAGGCAACAATAATACGCAACGAATAAAACACTAGAGAAAAAACTAATTGGACCAATGGAGGAGTCACATACCAAGGAACAATTTCCCCAAAACAGTTTGGTGAATGGGGATTTGCACAAGGAGATTGAAAAACGCAGCAAGAAGAGCAAGAACACGGGTTTGAGCTGCAGAATGAATTTTTCGGGAGGTAGGAGAAGGAGATGGGAGCTGGAATAAGTGGAGGGGGGCCACGTGGGCCCCACAAGCCTGGTAGGCGCGGCTAGGGGAGGTGCCCGCGCCTCCTGGGCTTGTGGCCCACTAGTTCATCCCCTGACTAGCTCTCCGTCTCAGAATTTTTCAAAAATTCCAGGAAAATTCATACTTGATTTTCAGGGCAGTTGAAGAACTTCTATTTTTGGGACACTTTTCTACGGGACGCAAAAAAGCAGAAAACAGGAAAAACTAAAGCTAAATTTATCATTTTCCTTCTAAACAACCGAAAGTAAAAGTTCGGAACAGAGGGTTGTGACTCCTAGATTCATCCATCTCATGGTCATCAAAAGAAATCCGTCAATGGGGTTGATCAAGTCTCTTTGACGAACTTTTTTTGAATCGCATAAAAACGGAGAATTTTTGAATAGTCACTAGGTTACCTCAATGGGGATGTGCATATCCTCAACAAGCAAATCATACTTCATGTTAACAGTAGGTATAGGGCATTCAAAGCTCCCAATAAGAATTGATGAAGTTTTTTCAATAACATTGATGCAATGTGCTCGATATTGTTTCTTCAGAAAGTGCACCGTATGCTCATTACCATTGATGTGGAAAGTGACATTGCCTTTGTTGCAATCAATAACAGCCCCTGCAGTGTTTAAAAAGGGTATTCCAAGGATGACCGCCATGGCATCATCGTCGGGAATATCCAGGATAACAAAGTCCGTTAAGATAGTAACGTCAGCAACCACAACAGGCACATCCTCGCAAATGCCAATAGGGAAAGCAGTTGATTTGTTGGCCATTTGCAAGGAGATTTCAGTGGGTGTCAACTTATCCAATTCAAGTCTACGATAAAGAGAGAGAGGCATAACACTAACACCGGCTCCAAGATAGCATAAAGCAGTTCTAACGTAGTTTCCTTTAACGGAGCAAGGTATAGTGGGCACTCCGGGATCACCTAGTTTCTTAGGAGTTCCACACTTGAAGGTGTAATTAGCGAGCATGGTGGAAATCTCAACCTCAGGTATCCCCCTCTTATTAGTCACAATATCCTTCATGTACTTAGCATACGGAGACATTTTGAGCATGTCTGTCAAACGCATTTGCAGAAAGGCAGGCCTAATCATTTCAACAAAGCGCTCAAAATCCTCATCATCCTTTTTCTTGGATGGTTTGGGAGGAAAGGGCATGGGTTTCTGAACCCATGGTTCCCTTTCTTTACCATGCTTCCTAGCAATGAAGTCGTTCTTATCATATCTCCCATTCTTAGGTTGTGGGTTATCAAGATCGACTGGTTCAATCTCCACATCCTTATCATTGCTAGGTTGAGCATCAACTTGAACATCACTATCAATATTATCATTAAGCTCATGATCATCACCAGATTGTGTTTCGGCATCAGAAACAGAGATATCATTTGGATTCTCGGGTGTAACAGCAACGGGGTTGCTAGCATGCAAGTTCCTATCATCTTTCTTTTTCTTCCTAGGATGACTAGGTGCCTCGATGCTAACTCCTTGAGAATCTGCTTCAATCTCTTAGGATGACCCTCAGGATACAAAGGTTCATGGGTCATTCTACCACCTCTAGTGACGACTCTGACAGAATTGTCATTCAACTCATTGAGCAAGTCATTTTGAGCCTTAAGTACTTGTTCTACTTGAGTAGTAACCATAGAGGCATGTTTACTCAAAATCTTAAGATCATTGACATTTCTATCCACACAAGCACTTAAATGACTAAGCATACGAGCATTCTGTTCCAATTGTCTGCTAACATAATCATTGAAACTTTGTTGTTTGGCAACAAAGTTATCAAATTCATCTAAGCATAAGCTAGCAGGTTTATCAAAAGGAATATCACTCTCATTGAATCTACAAAGAGAATTTACCTCTACTACCTGTGTCGGGTTGTCAAGACCATGGATCTCTTCGATAGGTGGTAGATTTTGGACATCTTCAGATTTAATGCCTTTCTCTTTCATAGATTTCTTAGCTTCTTGCATATCTTCAGGACTGAGGAAGAGAATACCTCTTTTCTTCAGAGTTGGCTTCGGAGTTGGTTCGGGAATAGTCCAAGCATTCTCATTGCACAAGATATTATTCAATAGAATCTCAGCTTGTTCCACAGTTTGTTCCCTGAAAACATAACCAACACAACTATCTAGGTGGTCCCTAGAAGCATCGGTTAGTCCATTATAGAAGATATCAAGTATTTCATTCTTCTCAAGAGGGTGATCAGACAAAGCATTCAGTAGCTGGACGAGCCTCCCCAAGCTTGTGGGAGACTCTCTTCTTCAACTTGCACAAAGTTATATATATCCTGCAAGGCAGCTAGCTTCTTATGAGCAGGAAAATATTTATTACAGAAGTAGTAGATCATATCCTGGGGACTACACACACAACCAGGAGCAAGAGAAGTGAACCAAGGCTTAGCATCATCCTTTAGCGAGAAAGGAAACAACTTAAGGATATAATAGTGGTGGATTTTTCCTCACTCGTGAATAAGGTGGCTATATCGTGCAGCTTAGTAAGATGTGCTACAACCGTTTCAGACCATAACCATGAAAAGGATCAGATTCGACCAAAGTGATTAACTCAGGATCGACAGAGATTTCATAATCCTTATCGGTCACAAATATAGGCGAAGTAGCAAACTTAGGATCGTATTTCATCCTAGCGTTCAGAGATTTTTCTTTCCACTTGCGCAATAAGTTCTCAAGATCATAGCTATCCTTACAAGCAAGAAAGTCCTCAGCTATCTCTCCCTCCATAACATAACCCTCAGGTATATCAGGCAATTCATATCTAGGAGAGCTAGTTCTAACAGGTGAAATAGCAGGTTCTACTTCAATAATCTCAACAGTTTCTGAAGTATCTTCACATTCAACATCAACTCGAGCAATTTGTGCATCAAGGAACGCACCTAGTGTAAAAGTAGTATCAAGCAAAGCATCATCACAAGCATCATGGATAGCATAAGCAGCATCATCAAGCACAGGCGACATATCAGAATTTCTAGCAGAAGGTGGTGTCACAACCTTACTAATAACTGAAGGTGAATCAAGTGCAGCGCTAGATGGCAGTTCCTTACCTGTCCTCGTAGTTGAGGGCAAGACTTTAGTTTTTGGATCTCTCGGATTCCTCATAGTGATCAACAGACGTAAATCCCAAGTGACTCATAGAATAGTGCTAGGCCTCCCCGACAATGGTGCCAGAAAATAGTCTTGATAACCCACCAGTATAGGGGATCGCAACAATTTTCGAGGGTAGAATATTCAACCCAAATTTGTTGATTCGACACAAGGGGAAGCAAAAGAATATTCTCGAGTATTAGCAGTTGAGTTGTCAATTCAACCACACCTGAAAGACTTAGTATCTGCAACAAAGTTTCACTAGCAAAGTAGTGTGATAGCAACAGTAGCAATGGTAACAGTAGCAGGAGTGACATGAGTAGCAGCAAAGTAACGTAGCAAGAACCAGTAGGAAAAGACTCGTAGGCATTGGATCGGTGATGGATAATTATGCCGGATGACATTCATCATGTAACAGTTATAACGTGGAGAGATATGTAACTAACTCCAGTTCGTCAATGTAATGTAGGCATGTATTCCGTATATAGTCATACGTGCTTATGAAAAGAACTTGCATGACATCTATTGTCCATCCCTCCCGTGGCAGCGGGGTCCTAATGGAAACTACGGGATATTAAGGTTCTCCTTTTAATAGAGAACCGGAACAAAGCATTAGCACTTAGTGAATACATGAACTCCTCATACTATGGTCATCTCCGGGAGTGGTTCCAGCTATTGTCACTTCGGGGTTGCCGGGTCATAACACATAGTAGGTGACTACAACTTGCAAGATAGGATCAAGAACACACATATATTGATGAGAACATAATAGGTTCAGATCTGAAATCATGGCACTCGGGCCCTAGTGACAAGCATTAAGCATGGCAAAGTAGTAGCAACATCAATCTCAGAACATAATGGATACTAGGGATCAATCCCCATCAAAACTAACTCGATTACATGATAGATCTCATCCAACCCATCAACGTCCAGCAAGCCTACAATGAGATTACTCATGAACGGTGAAGAGCATCATGGAATTGGCGATGAAGGAAGGTTGGTGATGACGATGGCGACGATCTCCCCTCTCCGGAGCCCAGAACGGACTCCAAATCTGCCCTCCAGAGGAAGAACAGGTGGTGGCGGTGCCTCCGTATTGTAAAACGCGATGAACTCTTCTCTCTGATTTTTTTTCTAGGCGAAAGAGACTAAATAGAGTTGGAATTCGAGGCGGCGGAGCCCCGAGGGCCCCACAAGACTGCTAGGCGCGGCGAGGGGGGGGGCGCCTCGTGGGATTGTGGGCTCCTCGCTCCACCTCTCCGGTTGATTCTTGCGCCAATATTTTTTATATATTCCACAAAAATTCCTTGTAAATTTCCAGGTCATTCCGAGAACTTTTATTTCTGCGCAAAAACAACACCATGGCAATTCTGCTGAAAACAACGTTAGTCCGGGTTAGTTCCATTCAAAAAATGCAAATTAGAGTCCAAAACAAGGGCAAAAGAGTTTGGAAAAGTAGATACGATGGAGACGTATCAAGCATCGACGTGCAAGTCGATATTAACTATTACAACATGATCATCTCATACATCCAATATATCACATCACGTCATTGGCCATATCAGATCACAAGCATACCCTGCAAAAACAAGTTAGACGTCCTCTAATTTGTTGTTGCATGTTTTACATGGATGCTATGGGTATCTAGTATGATCACATCTTACTTACGCAAAAACCACAATGGAGATGTGCAAATTGCTATTTAACCTCTCTCCAAGGACCGCCTCGGTTAAAACCAATTCAACTAAAGTTGAAGAATCCGACACCCGCCAGTCATCTTTATGCAACGAGTTGCATGTCAGTCGATGAAACCAGTCTCTCGTAAGCGTACGAGTAATGTCGGTCCGGGCTGCTTCAATCCAACAATACCGCCGAACCGATAAAAGACTAAGGATGGCAGCAAATCGAACATCAACGCCCACAAAACCTTTTGTGTTCTACTCGAGATAACATCTACGCATGAACCTAGGTCATGATGCCACTGTAGGGGAACGTTGCATGGGAAACAAAAATTTTCCTACGCACACGAAGACCTATCATGGTGATGTCCATCTATGAGAGGAGAATAGATCTACGTACCCTTGTAGATTGCTAAGCGGGAAGCGTTAAGAAACGTGGTTGATGTAGTGGTACAACTTCGTGATTCAAATCACCGTCCTCCCACAATATAGCGCCGAACGGACGACACCTCCGCGTTCAGCACACGTACAACTCAATGACGATCTCGGCCTTCTTGATCCAGCAAGAGGGACGGAGAAGTAGATGAGTTCTTCGACAGCTTGACATCAGTGGTGGTGATGATCTACTCCTGCAGGGCTCCGTCCGAGCTTCGCAGAAATCCGATCTAGAGGTAAAACTACGTGGTATAGGTTTGAGTTGCACGTGGAAAAGTTGTGTCTCAAAAATCCCTAAAACCACCAGTATATATAGGAGGAGGGGAGGGGCCAGCCTTGGGGCTCAAGGAGCCCGAAGGTGCGCTGGCCGAAGGGGAGGAGGTGGACTCCCACGCCAATTCGAGTTGGGGGAAGGAGTCCACTCCTTCGTTCCCATCTCCCTCTTTCCTTTTTGTCCTTTGGTGTTTTTTCCACTTGTGGCGCTATGGCCTTATTGGGCTGGCTTCACCATCCCACTAAGGGCTGGTGCGCCACCCTAGGGTCACTGGACTCACTCCCGGGTGGGTGGGCCCCTCCCGGTGAATACTCGGAACCCATTCGTCACTCGTGGTACACTGCCGGTAATGCCCGAAACTTTCCGGTGACCAAATGAAACCATCCTATATATCAATCTTCATTTCCGGACCATTCCGAAAACCCTCGTGACGTCTATAATCTCATCTGGGACTCCGAACAACCTTCGGTAACCACACATATAACTCAACTATACTAAAACATCATCAAACCTTAAGTGTGCAGACCCCGCGGGTTCAAGAACTATGTAGACATGACCCGAGACACTCCTCGGTCAATATCCAATAGCGGGACCTAGATGCCCATATTGGATCCTACATATTCTCCGAAGATCTTATCGGTTGAACCTCAGTGCCAAGGATTCATATAATCCCGTATGTCATTCCCTTTGTCCTTCGGTATGTTACTTGCCCGAGATTCGGTCGTCGGTATCCGTATACCTATTTCAATCTCGTTACCCGCAAGTCTATTTACTCGTTCCGTAATACAAGATCCCGTGACTTACACTTAGTCACATTGCTTGCAAGGTTTGTTTGTGATGTTGCATTACCGAGTGAGCCCCGAGATACCTCTCCGTCACACGGAGTGACAAATACCAGTCTTGATCCATACTAACTCAACGGTCACCTTAGGAGATACCTGTAGAGCACCTTTATAGTCACCCAGTTACGTTGCTACGTTTGATACACACAAGGTATTCCTCCGGTGTCAGTGAGTTATATGATCTCATGGTCATAAAAATAAAACTTGACACGCAGAAAACAATAGCAACGAAATGACACGATCACATGCTACATTCATAGTTTGGGTCTAGTCCATCACATGATTCTCCTAATGATGTGATCCAGTTATCAAGTGACAACACTTGCATATGGTCAGAAAACCTTGACTATCCTTGATCAACTGGCTAGCCAACTAGAGGCTCGCTAGCGACATTGTTTTGTCTATGTACCCACACATGTATCTATGCTTTCATTCAATACAATTATAGCATGGATAATAAATGATTATCTTGAAACAGGAAATATAATAATAACTATTTTATCATTGCCTCTAGGGCATATTTCCAACATGCCTCCACGTTCCGACTGATCTGGTCAAGGAGGCATTTCTGAATCATGCACATATGTAACATCCCAAAATTATAAATTTTGGAATGTTATAACAAATAAATAATTAGGATTTTTTTGTTTGAATGATATGCGATTAATTGTTTGAAATTGAGTGGAATTTGAAACTTTAAAAAATATAATAATGAGAGGGAATAAAATGACTTTCCCAAAATTTTCTATTTTGAATCCCTATTTAATTTTGAGTTTGAATATTTTCAAAAACCCTGTTATAAAAAAATCAAATGAGAGAAGGAAAATGACACTCCAAAATCACACACAATGTCTTGATTCAAATTTTAAGTATTTGCAATTTATACGAAATTCAAAATTCTTTTCATTTTAAAGTTATTGCAAAAAAATATTTTTTTAAAGTATTTTATTTGGTTTGTAAAATATGTTCATGTTGTAGGAAATTTTATTCTGAAAATTTTAATATATAATATGCCTATATAAAACATTCTGTTAATTCAGTTAATATTTTTTTCGCTGTTTATTTTCAAAAAATTAAAAAAGACACTTTTCACCATGAACACTATTCATCAGGGAAAATAGACAAGGCTGGCTGATTTGACTAGTGAGGCTGGCCGAGTCGGATTTGGCCCATGCGGCACCTTTCTCCTTCTTTTTTCTATTTTCCATACATTTCATATATGTTTAGTCCCACATTGCCTATCTATTGACCTTTAAACCTCCTTTTCACCTATAAATATAGATCCATAGGAGCATCCAAAAGTCATCTACTTCGGGTTAAATCAATATTTTGGTTTGACAAGGTTTATTGAATAAAAATATTTTTTTCCCTCCGACGGGATTTCTGGAAGTGGTCTCCTCTTTGGAATTAATTCTTACTCTGCACTCTAAAGGTATTTCTCTTCGTATTTTTTCTTTTATACTCCTGTAGTTTATTATTTCTGGACTAGTATTCCTACACTAGTATACGCTAGAGTAATTAGATTTATCAATTAGTCTTTGTATTTACACATTAGTCCTAGAATTCTTTTAGACATATAACTTTTCTTCCGTAAAACAGTTTGACCCTGATTTTTCAAATAGCCATAACTTTTTACTCGTTATCCGAATTAGATGAAACTAACGCCTAGAGTTTCGTCTTGATCCCACCTATTCGGTGAACCTATTAGATCAACTTTTTGAAATTTTCAAATTTCGAAATTGGTTCAAAATCATATTCAAACTTCTTTTGATCATACTTTTTAATCCGTAGCTCCGTTTTAGATGAATCGCATTGCGTCGGATTCGTATCAAAGTAATCTTCCCGTTTGTATCATTAGTTTTAACTTTTCAACTTATAATTTTGATCAAATCAGATTTATCTATTAGTGCCCAAAAGTGCTCACATCGTTCTAAGCTGATTCAATGTTATATTGAAGTATTTGTATCTTTTGATCCGCTATTTGAAATCTAGTAATTCTGTTTTTCTACATGTTCATATTGATCTCCTATATCTAGTAGCATCATTAGTTTTGACCTTTGAACCTTACAAATTTGAGGGATTCAAATTTGTATTCGAACATTCATTTGATCTTATCATCCAAATCGTAACACCTTTTCAATTGATTCCTTTTACCACTAAATACTGATGTCATATATTTTCGTACATAAACATCGTACTTCAGTTTGACTTCTTTTGACCTTCTGAATGCAAATTCAATTCATACTTCAATTCGCTATAACTTGTGTTGTAGTTGTAGTGCTCCATTTCAAGAAATTCTTTCTACAAATAAATTCTTATGTCTTATAATATTTGTCAAACAACATTCATGTTGTTCTCCCAATATTTTTGATCATCTCCCATAGTGTATGCAAGTCGAGCATATATAGTGATAGTTGATCATCCTTTGACTCTTTTGAGTTGACCCCTTTCACCTTTCCTTTTACAACACCATAAGGCCCTATCTTTTCTTATTAAATCTTGGTATGTTGTTATTTTGCACCAAGACATGTTTTGTTCTTATGTTCTTTTGGTTCTTCCTTTGGCATGAATGTTTATTGAATACTATTCATTTACGATAGATTGCTGAGAGTGTGACGAGTAGAATTATCATGATTATGAGGGTGACTATCTTCATCAAGTAATACCAGGCAAGTTCACATTGATCATATTTTTACCTATGGTTTTATTGCATTAGTTTCAACCTTATTCACCCATTGCATGCAAATAGGTACTTGGAAACTTTGGTTCTTGAGTAGTAGGTTATGATAGGCACCCCTAATCCCTTTTTTACTTTGGCCGGGACGTTATTTTGCTATGCTCCTAGTAGACGGGGTTTGGTTGAGTGTTTATCATGTGTTGTGAGAAACATAATAATCAAGACCTGAAGACTCCAAGACTTGCAAGACCTCAGAATGAAATAAACCTCTGGGTGAAGGAAGGTTCAGATGAGCTCCCTGGGAAAACCAGCGGAGGACCTGGGATGCATGGAGAAGCGCCATGACATCTTGCGAAAAGCTTCACCCAGGCTCAAAGAGATGGATGGATATTTCAAGACCCAAGGCTTACCTGCAGAACCACAAGTCATTATGGGCTCTGGCTTGGTTGGATAACGTGGTGACTCTGGACGGGCGGTGCTACGAGATGTAGAAGTACGGCAGGATTGGATGGGCACCGACAAAGGCTCAGAGGAACCCATTGAAAGATGATGTTTTGATCATCCTGTTCTCAAACACCCTAAAGTGCGAGGACTTCAATGGAGGCGATCAAATCTTGTGCTGAACATGTGCAAAACTCTGCAGAGTACTCAAACCTAATCGATTATCCGTGTCCATGGTCATGGATAACTTGAGCCAAAGGAACTGAAACTATCAAGAATTGTCAACACCATTAACTTAGTAATGTGGGTAATATTGATAACTTGGGTATGAAAAATGGTTGGTGGAACCTTCTCATAAAACAACCAACAATGTAGTAAATTTTGCTTTTACACTCTCTCTTGTTGTAGGAATTTTTTTTTAATTAAAACTTAAACTACAACCCCACCTGCCATATATACATGTAGTATAGATGATGTTTTCACCCCTCTTTTGTGACTTTCCAGCATATTCAATATGCTGACCTACACGGCTGCAACGTCTTATGTTGCAGATATTTTCTTCGACGAGTAAGAGTAAGATTCAGGGTTACGGTCTGCACTCAACCTTCCGTTGGTGTTTATTGGGACTCCACTCCCCTGATTGTTTCCGCTGAGATTTTGAGGTTTATATCAGTTTTACGTTATTTACATGTGATTGCACTTTGATATATACATTGATGTACCGCGTGTGCCAGCATACTAATCCAGGGATGGCACAGATACACAGAGGCTTGACTCGTTTTGAGTCGGGTCGCTAGAGATATGGTATCAGAGCACATGTTGACTGTAGGACGTGACCCTAGAAACTGGAAATCCCTTAGGAAAGTATCTCTCTAAAATTTTATTTCCAAGAACATCCTTTACCTCTCATCTCTTCTGATTTCATTAAATGTTCTCTCTCACCTCAAATAGTTAGACAATTCCCTTTCCCCTTTGATCACATGAAGGATCAACTGACTCCCACTTCAAAGTAAAGAGAATTTCACCATGAATTTGAAGAATTGAAGCTGCACCAATTGAAAACTCTGAAGACCCGAAGAATTCGAAGACCCTGAAGCATTCCAATATTTATATGTCCATTAGAAGTCCAAACCCCTGTTATATACCCATGTTAGATACGATGATTTGTGAGCCGTCATTTGTGTGTGTTTTTCCGACAGCCACAAATAAAACCTATTCTCAAAAATATTGTTTGTATTGTGTGTATATCCCTCTTTTCCTCTCTCTCATACCCATCTCATCCCCAAAAGCTCAACCCTACCAGATGGAGTATGAAGATGGACTTGTGTTTTCTAGATTGATGACTCACTTGGAGATGGAACAATGGATTCAGACCATAGAGGATCACCTAAGGAGTAACTTTGTTGCAAGAAAAGAGATGGTCCAGTATGCTCTTCGGTACTTTGTAGAAGGTGTTGCAACTTGGTGGAAGATGCGTGAAGCTATCCATGGAAGGCAAGGTGCAATCACTTGGGAAGAATTCTAGAAGACTCTGTTAAGACCCCGTCTCATTCAAAAGCGTTATGATAACCCGATGAAGAAGCCTTGTGCATGCAAGATCTATGGAGAAATAGGACACACCCAGGAAGAACACAAGGAAGGATGCCTTCATTGTGAAGAGAATCACCCAGCGGAGGAATGCCCAACTAGTCAGGTGACTTGTTTCTTGTGTGAAGGAACCACCCACTACCCAGCTCAGTGTCACATTTACCCCAAGGTGCAACAAGTTGTCAAGTAGATGAAAGAAGCAATGAAGGAAACGCTCAAGAAGAAGATTTTAGAAGAACATGTGATGAAGGAAAATATTGAAGACCCTGATGGACAAAGCCTAACCAAATTTTTCTCCAATGCCTGCTACTCTTGTGGAGAAGAAGGACATTTTTCACAGGATTGCATGAAGGAAAGCCAAGAGTGTCTGGGAAACTTCCCAGCAGAAAAAGTAGAGTTTGATCCACGTGAAATGGAAGTACTAACTAGAACGAAGCAGTCCGGGAAGAAGAGAAAGTACACTCTAAAAAGCCAAATCTCTACAGATAAGGACCTGAGTCATATCACATGTTTTAAATGCAAAACCTTAGGCCGCTATGCCAATATGTGCCCAGGAAGGAAGCATGAAACCCAAGGAGTAAAAGCAAACACCAAGAAGCCCCAAGACTTGTCGGAACTCATTTGTTTTCGTTGCAAGGAAGCAGGACATTATGCTACTAAATGTCCACAGGGGAAGAAAGCTAAAATGGAGTAGTTAAGTTTTGACAATGGCAATAAGTGTAACATGAAACACTCCTGTCCATGAGTTTATGGAGTTAAATTTTGTAATGGAAGTATTTGAGATTGTAATAACTTCATGAATCAATAAAATTTATTGTGTCATGATTTCCTATGTTGAAACTTTATGTGTTGTTTCTCTATGAACAAAGATCTCTGACCATTTATGAGGATACGAGAAAATATGGTCTATGCAGGCATGAGTATATTTCATTTTAAGTGTGGTAGTAATCGGTAAACCCACAGGATCCAAGGTGTAGGAATGTACCATGCATACCAAGGAGTCAAATCCACCGAATAGATTTGAAGGAAATGTTGGACCATATCAAACTTTGTGGGTGACTACATTTGTAACCAAGTACTTTTGAAGTGGAATTTCGAGAATAGAATGAGGATGAAATGAAGGAATTATTATGAGGAGCCAATACCTAAGGATAAAAATACCAATGGAAAGGAAAATGAGTTCAAGGAATACAACCTATACCAAGGATGCATCCCAAGATTTTTTTCATAAAAGTTGCCCCAAGAGCATGAAGGAATAAACTATGACGTGTTAGCAAACATTTTCTTAGGAACATACGAAAACCTGAGAGTGGTGAAGAATACGATAGATGTTTTGTTGAGCTTGCAGAACCAACGGATTCATACGAACTTTGTTCTTGTACAAGAGAAATTCTGCAAATGCTTGTGAGGATGCCCGAGTGTTAGAATGCGAGATTCGCTAAACCTTGTACAGAGTAATGATTTGGGTGCGGAATGGATTGATCACCATGACGACTTACTCTTATCATTCTCTTGCTATTCAGAATGGTAAATCTGAGAGACTTACCCATAGCGAGAGACGGTGCTCTTTGAAGCTTTTGTTTAAGCCTTAGAATGGTATGATGAAAGCCCATGTACATGGCAATTTTTGTCATGCGTAGGAAATTTTACGGTCAGGATGAAGCCAAGACCCTTCTCACTGCAGGATAACCACAAATGGTAGACCACCATGAGTATCATTGATAGGTTATTTAGAAGGGTCATGAGACTTTTCAGCTAAGAAGACCCAGTGACGGAAGAAACTTATAGCAACAGAAGAGCACTCGATTTTGATGAAAAACATTATGATTATAATGGAAGAGCATCACCAAAGGAGTTACCATGAAGAATGTGAGGAGCCAGATGCAAAGACCCTAGAGGATTGTTAAATTTTTTGAGGGACCGGTAACTCTCATTTTAAGTGTGGTAGCACCCACTTTGCAGGAGATTGGATTTTTAGAAGACCCCCAAACCCTAACCTTTTCCTTCTAGCCTCTTCGAATCTCGAGGACGAGATTCATTTTAAGTATGGTAGTTCGTAACATCCCAAAATTATAAATTTTGGAATGCTATAACACATAAATAATTAGGATTTTTTTGTTTGAATGATATGTGATTGGTAGTTTGAAATTGAGTGGAATTTGAAACTTAAAAAAATATAATGAGAGGGAATAAAATGACTTTCCCAAATTTTTCTATTTTGAATCCCTATTCAATTTTGAGTTTGAATATTTTCAAAACCCTCTGATAAAAAATAAAATGACAGAAGGAAAATGACACTCCAAAATCAGAGACAATGTCTTGATTCAAATTTTAAGTATTTGCAATTTATTTGAAATTCAAATTTCTTTTCATTTTAAAGTTATTGCAAAAAATATATTTTTAAAGTATTTTATTTGGTTTTGAAAATATGTTCATGTTGTAGGAAAGTTTATTCTGAAAATTTTGATATATAATATGCCTATATAAAATATTCTCTTAATTTCGTTTATATTTTTTTCACTGTTTATTTTCAAAAAATAAAAAAGGCACTATTCACCACGAACACTATTCATCCGGGAAAAAAAACAAGGCTGGCCAATTTGTTGGTGAGGCTGACCGAGTCGGATTTGGCCCATGCGGCACCTTTCTCCCCATTTTTTCTATTTTCCCTACAGTTCGTATATGTTTAGTCCCACATTGCCTATCTACTGACCTTTAGACCTTCTTTCCACCTATAAATATAGATCCATAGTAGCATCCAAAAATCATATACTTCAGGTTAAATCAACCTTCTGGTTTGACTAGGTTTATTGAATAAAAATATTTTCTTCTCTCTCACGGGATTTCTGGAAGTGGTCTCCTCTTTGGAATTAATTCTTACTCTCCACTCTAAAGATATTTTTCTTCGTATTTTTTATTTTATACTCCCGTTGTTTATTATTTTTAGACTAGTATTCCTACAATAGTATACAGTAGAGTAATTAGATTTATCAATTAGTCTTTGTATTTACACATTAGTCCTAGATTCCTTTTAGACATAGCACTTTTCTTCCGTAAAACAGCTTGACCCTGATTTTTCAAATAGCCATAACTTTTTACTCGTTTGTCCAAATTAGATGAAAGTAACGCCTAAAGTTTCGTCTTGATCCCACCTATTTGGTGAACCTATCATATCAACTTTTTGAAATTTTCAAATTTCGAAATTTGTTCACACTCATATTCAAACTTCTTTTGATCATACTTTTTTATCCGTAGCTCTGTTTTAGATGAATGGAATTGCGTCGGATTCGTATCAAAGCAATCTTCCCGTTTGTATCATTAGTTTTAACTTTTCAACTTATAATTCTGATCAAATCAGATTTATTTATTAGTGCCCAAAAGTGTTCACATTGTTCTAAGCTGATTCAAAGTTATATTGAAGTATATGTATCTTTTGATCCGCTATTTCAAATCTAGTAATTCTTTTTTTTCTACATGTTCATATTGATCTCCTATATCGAGTAGCATCATTAGTTTCGACTTGAACCTTACAAATTTGAGGGATTCAAATTTGTATTCGAACATTCATTTGATCTTATCTTGCAAATCGTAACACCTTTTCAATTGATTCCTTTTACCCCTAAATACTCATGTCATATATTTTTGTACATAACCATCATACTTCAATTCAACTTCTTTTGACCTTCTGAATGGAAATTCAATTCATACTTTTTTTAGAGAAGAAGGTTAAGCCCCCGGCCTCTACATCGATCGATGCATGCAACCATCTTATTAATTATTCCACAAAGGTCTAACAAGAGTATACATCAATCCACCCAAAGCCACCACTCACACCTACAAATTTGATAATGTGGAGTGCTCTCACTCCACATATCTAAAATCGGTGTTGTTTCCAATACATCCACATAACGTATCGGGAACAACAGCCGCTGCAGCACACCTAAAATGCACACCTCACGCACACATTTTGCCAGCCGCCATCATCCTCGAACCACTGACCCATCTTCAGGAAAGAGATCCGCATCATCCTTGTCAGTCCAATCATCCGTCGACGCCACCATAGTGCCCAACGGCGCCACCACCCTGCGCTCATCCGTCCAGATGCGAAGACTCCCGGAGATCTGTCGTGCATAGCACCTGCCTACCAGGCATGACTCCACGTAGCACCTGTCGGCCAGGCATGACTTGACAGCTCCACCGAAATTCCATGCAAGACGAAGCCGCTCCACCTCCTATCTCAGTCTGCCAGCGCTGCTCCACAAATGATGCTCCCAAGAGAGAAACGGCACCGCAGTACCGCCATCGTCCGATCTGGAAGACCAGATCCTAGGGTTTCCCCAGAAGCAGTGCCCACCACCAGCAACCGTTCAGGACCCACACAGTGCCCACCACCACTCAGGACTCAACCCTCAAGGTGACACCTTCAGGAAGGTCTCGACGTCAAGGACGCCTCCGCCGCCCACCGGAGTTAGGGTTTTCACCCGAGAGGCACGGAAGGGGAGCAGAGGATCAGATGTATACCGACATCTCCAAAAAGAATAATGGCGCCCTTGAGAGTCGTCGTCGGCGCGGCGGGCCTGGGCCAACCAAGGGGTTTCCCCCAATCCGAATCTCCTCCACCGGCTTCACCCGTAGGAAGGGCCCCGTCAACCACGCCGGTACCGTCAAATCCACATGAGAGAGGCCCACAGAACGGGACCTGGGGGGCGTAGGTGGCCGTGCGGGCGTCACCGTCGCGACTCCGATGAAGATCGGAGCATGGATTTCTCCCAGAGCTACGCTGGATATCCACCGCCACCGACCGCTGAGCATGGCCGCCACACACCATCACGACCCCCAGCCAAGGCCACTTCATCACGCGCTCTGGACAATGATCGTGCCCATAAGACCAGCGCAGCCGCGCCCGGCTGCCAGTCTCTACCACCAGGGCCGAGTGCCCCGCCAGATCTGGCCATGGAGCCCCGAATCCGCCCTCCGCCCCCGCCAATTGGCGAGATCACACCGAATCCCGCAACCGCCGACGCGGGGCGCCGCCGACAGAGCACGAGGGCTGACGCGAGGGGCCCCGCCGCCGCCATCCCCGGGGTGCGTGCGGCTTCGCCAGCGTCCCCTACGGCAATGGCGAAGAGGGAAGGGGGGCGAAGAGGGGGTCCGGTGGCTATGCGGCGCGTGTCTCCAGATTCTGCAGCCGTCCGTCCCTCGGTTCGGGCTTGTTGCCTTCTAGACGGGGGCGATCTAGGGTCGAGCGGCATGGAGGATGGGACAGGCTCGCGCGGTCGACTGGTGGAGGACCTGCAGGGGATGAGGAAGACCGGCGGGCGAGAGGGTGCAGCTCCGGCGGCGGGCGGAGGGGCAGTCCGGGTGAGCGAAGGAAGCGGAGAGCCGGGCGGACCGCGATAGCCACCCGTATCCTCCGCCAAATTCAATTCATACTTAAATTCTCTATAACTTGTGTTGTAGTTGTAGTGCTCCATTTCAAGAAATTCTTTTTACAAATAAATTCTTATGTCTTATACTGTTTGTCAAACAACATGCATGTTGTTTTCCCAATATTTTTGATCATCTCCCATAGTGTATGCAAGTCGAGCTTATGTAGCGATAGTTGATCATCCTTTGACTCTTTTGAGTTGACCCCTTTCACCTTTCCTTTTACAACACCATAAGGCCCTATCTTTTTCTTATTAAATCTTGGTATGTTGTTATTTGGCACCAAGACATGTTTTCTTCTTATGTTCTTTTGGTTGTTCCTTTGGCATGAATGTTTATTGAATGCTATTCATTTACGATAGATTGTTCGAAGTGTGACGAATAGAATTATCAGGATTATGAGGGTGACTATCTTCATCAAGTAATACCAGGCAAGTTCACATTGATCATATTTTTACCTATGGTTTTATTGCATTAGTTTCAACCTTCTTCACCCATTGCATGCAAATAGGTACTTGGAAACTTTGGTTATTGAGCAGTAGGTTATGATAGGCACCCTTAAACCCTTGTTACTTTGGCCGAGACGTTATTTTGCTATGCTCCTAGTAGACTAGGTTTGGTTGAGTGTTTGTCATGAGTGTTGTGAGAAACATAATAATCAAGACCTGAAGACTCCAAGACTTGCAAGACCTCAAAATGAAATATACCTCTGGGTGAAGGAAGGTTCAAATGAGCTCCCTGGGAAAACCAGCGGAGGACCCGGGATGCATGGAGAAGCGCCATGACATCTTGCGGAAAGCTTCACCCAGGCTCAAAGAGATGGATGGATATTTCAAGACCTAAGGCTTACCTTCACAGCCACAAGTCATCATGGGCTCTGGCTTGGTTTGACAACGTGGTGACTCTAGACGTGCGGTGCTACGAGATGTAGAAGAACGGTAGGATTGGATGGGCACCGACAGAGGCTCAGTGGAACCCGTTGAAAGACCATGTTTTGATCATCCGGTTCTCAAACACCCTGAAGTGCGAGGACTTCAACGGAGGCGATCAAGTCTTGTGGGGAACGTGTGCAAAACTCTATAGAGTACTCAAACCTAATTGATTAGCCGTGTCCATGGTCATGGACAACTTGAGCCAAAGGAACTCAAACTATCAGGAATTATCCACACCATTAACTTATTAATGTGGGTAATATTGATAACTTGGGTATGAGAAATGGTTGGTGGAACCTTCTCATAAAACAACCAGCAATGTAGTAAATTTTGCTTTTACACTCTCTCTTGTCGTAGGAAAAATTGCTTGACGCAAAACTTAAACTACAGCCCCACCTGCCATATATGCATGTAGTATAGATGATGTTTTCACCCCTCTTTTATGATTTGCCGACATATTCAATATGCTGACCTACATGGCTGCAACGTCTTATGTTGCAGATATTTGCTTCGACGAGTAAGAGTACGATTCAGGGTTATGGTGTGCACTCAACCTGCCGTTGGTGTTTATTGGACTCCACTCCCCTGATTGTTTCCGCTGAGATTTTGAGGTATATATCAGTTTTACGTTATTTACATGTGATTGCACTTTGATATATACATTGATGTACTGTGCGTGCCAGCATACTAATCCGGGGATGGCACAGATACACAGAGGCTTGACTCGTTTTGAGTCGGGTCGCTACTTCATAAAAGTGGATCCTCCATTTTTGAGACCGAATGGCATAGTGATGTAGCAGAAGCACCCGAAAGTGGTGATGAAGGGCTGTTTTTATTTCATCTGGGCCATACAGACGGATCTGGTGGTACCCAGAGTAAGCATCTAAAAAAGACAAACGCTCACATCCCGCAGTCGAGTCAACGATCTGATCTATGCGGGGGAGGGGGAAGTGGTCTTTCGGGCATACCCGATTGATATGCTTGAAGTCGATGCACATTCGGAGGGACTTGTCCTTCTTAGGCACCATGACAACATTCACGAGCCACTCGGAGTTGTAAACCTCGCGAATAAATTTGGCCTCTAGGAGCTTAGCCACCTCCTCGCTGATTGCTTTCCTTTTCTGTGTGGCGGACTGGCGCAGATGTTCCTTGACAGGTCGAGCTTTGGGGTCGACCCTTAGTCGGTGCTCAGCCAGTTCCCTGGGTACACCAGGCATGTCAGCGGGCTTCCATGCAAATATGTCCCAGTTCTCACGGAGGAATTGGATGAGCTCGGCTTCCTAATTAGGGTCAAGGGTTGTTGAGATGTTGGTCGGGGCAGCTGTAGGATCCGTCGGGTGGATGCTGATCTTCTTGATTTCGCGTGCCGACTGGAATGTAGACTCGGAAGCTCTCTTCTTCGTGCGCATCAGTTCAACGGGATCTGCTGTCTACCAGTAGTCATCGAGCTCTGCCATTGCCATCTGCTGGTCGGTGATCTTGGAGCCCTGTTGCAAACATTCTTCTGCTCTCTGCCGATCGCGAGTGATGGTGATGACTCCCTTCAGTCCTGGCATCTTCATCTTCAAATAAACGTAACATGGTCGGGCCATGAAACGTACATATGCTGGTCGCCCAAGTATGGCGTGGTAGGCACTCTGGAAGTACACTACCTCGAACGTGAGTTTCTCCTTGCGGAAGTTCTTGTCGGAGCCGAAGACGACATTCAACGCGATCTGACCGAGTGAAACAACCTTCTTCCCTAGGAGCACTCCGTGAAACTGCATATTGCTATCGCTGAGCTTGGACATTGGAATGCCCATCCCTTTGAGAGTGTCGGCGTAGATGATGTTCAAGCCGCTCCCTCCATCCATCAACACCTTGCGGAGTCAAACTCCTTCTACCATCGGGTCAACAACAAGAGCCTAACGTCCCGGAGTGGGGACATGTGTCGGTTGATCCAACTGGTCGAAGGTGATGGCAGTCTGCGACCACTTGAGATACTCCGGGGTGGAAGGAGCTGCCATGTTGACCTCTCGGTTGACCACTTTCAGTCGTCTTTTGATTTCTACATTAGCGAAGATCATCAGAGTGGCATCAACCTTTGGGATGTGGTCTTCTTATTCTTCATCCTCTTTCTCTTGGTCTTTCTCACTCGACTGATCCTCTCCAAACCTGTGGATCAACGGTCTGCACTGCCGAGTGGTATGTTTAGGCACGATGGTGTTGCCTTCTTCATCTATCTTCGTGTGAATCGCACATGCCTGATCAAGGACATCTGGTCCCGACTGCTTCTTGAATTTCTTTGGGGGAAATTCGCTCTTGCCCTTTCCATTGAACTTTCCTGCTCCCAGAGCGGCTGCTTTTTCCGGAGGAGTGTGTTCAACCTTCTGCTTCTGCTTTCGATTGGCATCTCCGTCGACCGCTTTGCCTTTGCTGCTATGGAGGCACTCTTCTTCTTCTCCATTGGCATAGCGGGTTGCTATCTCCATCATCTTACTCATAGACATATCTCATGTCCGACCGAACTTCTAGTACAACTCGCGGTACCTGACGCCTACCTTGAAAGCGCAGACAGCTTGATGCTCGGCCACGTTCTCCAAATTGTGGTGAAGAGTGGTCAAGCGCTGGATATAATCGCGCAAAGATTCACTCAGCTTCTGGATACAGTGCTATAGCTCCGAGAGACCAGCAGGGCGCTTGCAGGTGCCCTCGAAGGTCTTGATGAACACCCGGGCCAAATCTGCTCAGCAGTATATGCTTGATGGAGCTAGTTGATTCAGCCAAGCACGGGCCGAACCATCCAGCGTCAGGGGCAAGTGCTTCATTGCGACGTTGTCATTGCTGCCGCCGATCTGAACTGCCACTCGGTAATCATCTAGCCACGTCTCTGGCTTGGACTCTCCAGTGATCTTGCTTGTTCCGACCGCCAACCTGAAGTTGGGGGAATATCAGCGGAGCGGATTGCTCGACTGAAACACTCAGGCCCATAGATGACAGAGCCACTTCCACTCGGACGATCACCGTCGTATATGTCACGATGGGCTCGAGCTCTATCAACTCTCTTCTGAGTGAGATAGTCCCTTACATCACGCCTCTGGTTGCGGTCGTCGCCCACCGATCGCATTTCGTCGTTGCGCCGGGGCGCATACGAACCACTCCACGGAGGAGAGCGCGAGCGATGGCGATCTTCATGATTGAACCGGGGGGGGGGGGAGCGGATTCCGCCCCTGGTATCTGTACCGATATTCTCGGTGATCTCCTCCTCTGCGACACTGAGGAGAACCTGGGCTGTAAACCGACCGAACTGTGTCCGCTCGGACGGAATTGATGTGCAGTCTGTTGTGAGACTGAGAGACAACGGAATTCTACTGCTGCGCTGCCCGCAACAGGGCACGGATCTGCTGCACTCCTCCGCCCCCTCATGAATTTGACGGCTGGATGGAGTGTGCAATCCTTGCGGCTGCAGCCAAGTTGAGGATAGGCATGCGGAATACCTCGATGTTGTCGTGATGAGAACGCCAACCGGATACTGGAGGGCGTGGATGATGACGCGCACCCGAAGTCTCTCTGGTTTCCCGCTTGCCCCGATTGGTCCTTGGCGGGTTGTCATGTGAGCCGGCCATGAAAACCAACGCCGCAGGGCTGCGGTTCTCACACTCGGAAGGAGGGCTAGACGGATCTGACACCGAGTGAGATGCAACACACGGAGGTGTAGCATGTTCGATGGCTGCCACCTGTGGAGAAGACGCATGACGCACGAGTGCATGACGCACCCAACGCTGGAGCCGTGAGCGACCGGATCGCTTGTTGCGATGTGCAATGGGGATCACAGTCGACGACAGAGTCGACGGTTCGCGAAGAAGGACCCCGCAGGAATTGGCGCGGAAGAACGTTGTCCCGCGTACTGGAAGCGCCTCGACGTCGAGAGGCGCCTCCTGAAGCCATGCCGAATCATCGGTGATGAAGATGAGTGTGCCGAACATGATCGCGTGGCCAAGGAAGAAATCAACGCCAGAAGACATGGTGAAGAGGAAAAAATGCAAACTTGCTGGAAGTCGCCTAGACGCCTGCCCCACGGTTGGTGCCAACTGTCGTGGATATAAGCATGATAGTAGAAGTGTAGGGTACGAAAGTAGAAGGCAGAGTCCTAGCTACGGCAAGTGTTGGGGATATTACCTATGGGTGACCAGCCCCTAGTGGGCCGGGTCACCAAAGGGGCGACTCACCATTAGCTGCGCGTCCCGTAGCCCAGATGCTGATGGCGGTTCGAGAGGTCGTGCGGATGATGGATTACCAAGAAAGCTCATGGACAAGGGGAACACGGCGACTTAAAGATAAGGAAAGTCACAAAGAATAGAAGGTCAGGACTTTGTAAACCCTAGGGCCTCGACCTGTATATAAAGGCGAGTCCCAGGAAGAGGTCAGGCGGGTTAGAGAGAATCGAGAGCTAGGTCAGGCGAGTTACGCCCTCCTTGTAATCGAAACCACCATTAATCCATACATAGCACGACGTAGGCTTTTACCTCCTCACGAGGGGCCGAACCTGGGTAAATCTGAGTCTCGCTTTCGCTCACCCCCTTCGAGTCGCCAGCAAGGTGTGACGGCTCCATCTCTAAGTGCTTTCATGAGGACATCTGCCATGACAAAACCATGACAGTTGGCGCCCACCGTGGGGCTAGCGCACGGTGGAGTTGAGTTCTCGAAGGGATCCCTACCAGGGTTAGAAAGCTATGCGGTCAGCATCATGACTAAGGGCCGCCGTGCGAAGTACTACATCGACAACTCGCTATGGGAGCCGGAGGCCGATTCCGTCGAATCTGGCTATCGAGTCCCCTTCGGCAAGATCAACGTCTTCATCAGCATGATCGTACGCCTTTTCCTGAGCCGAACATCTCCACCGACATCGTCGAGCTGGCCATGGACGTCCTCCCCGTTACACGGCGGAACAGGAGTCACCATGTTTTCGTCGGTTTTACGCTGGGAGATGGCGCGCAAGACGAAGTGGCAGGCCAGGTGATCACCCTTGTCAATTCTGATGGCGAGTCATCCATGGGTGAGACGGAATCGATCCACACTCTTAAGGAAGGACAGCTCGGGGGGCTGTCGTTGGCAATGGATCCTGAGGTCTTCGAGAGGTCTCGCCGGCAAATGCCATCTACATGGCGGGGTCAACACAGCCTCAGCAGAATCCAACTCGCAATAACGAGACCGGGGGAACATCCAAACCCCCAGCGCAAACCATGACGGAGCTAGCGGCAGAGATCGCCAGCCTCATGGCAGCCACGATCACATCTGAAAATTAGGAGTTTGTCAACGCCGAGCTAACTAAGCTGCGGGACGCAATGGCCAAGGGACAATGGGACATGGAAGCCGAAGCTACCAGGATTGAGACGCAGCAAGCCGCGGTCGCAGCACAAACGGAGCGGCTAAACACCGAAGGCTAGCGGCTCGAAATACAGCAGCGCGCGTCTGAGCCCTTCACCAAAGGAGGCACAATGGGCGCATCCCGGCCGACTTACACCCAACTCGCCTTTTCGACACTCCGCGCACTCCCGGGGCGGGTCCTGATCAGCCTTTACAAACCATCCCGAGGGGAGGAGCGGTTCCACCGCCCAATCCGCCGTCGACTCAGCCAATGGATGCCCATGCGACTCGGTTCCATACGCCACGGGGTCACTTCTCGAATACCGTCGACAATGTGCTGGCAGCGACCCGCCACCTGGAGTCCCTTCCGATCTACGGAAACACCCCGACCGAGATAGAAGCCAGAAACGCCACCGAGATGCTAATAACGGTCGTGGTTCAGCATGCGCAGTATTCCCATAGCCTTGATTGGCTACACTCCACGCCTCAGGCAAGTCACACCAGAAGTCGCCATGAGGACTTCCCCGCAATAACTAGTGGGCCGCGGCGACTCCCCCAACACGACCCGCTCGAGATGCCCGACACGCGAGCCCATGATATTGTGGATGCAGCGCGAGCCGCGCGGCACATGGAGCCAACGGCCGTGGCGGGTCAGGCTTACCCGACTTACATACCGTCACCTCCTGCGCCCCTGGACGTTGGGGGCAAGCAGATTGGGGTATCGTGTCTCGCGCTAGTTTTGCGCAACGAGCGCATGCCGAAGGACTTCAAAGGCCCCAGGAAGGTTCCCAACTACTCGCCGGATCTCGAACCCGGGTCATGGATCGAGAGCTACGAACTCGCGATGGATATGCTTGACGTAAGCGAGGCGGTCTGCGCTAAATACTTCACTATGATGCTTGAAGGGACGACACACACGTGGCTGAAAAACGTGCCGCCCAACTCCATCAACACTTAGACAGAGCTGAAGGAGCGCTTCATCAAGAACTTCAGAGGGACCTGCAAGCGCCCAATGACTATCGTTGACTTACAACACTGCATCCACCGGCCGGATGAGTCGACCCACCATTGGACCCGGCGAGTGATACGTCCATTTTGCATCATTCTTTCATGTTAATATTTATTGCTTTATGGGCTGTTATATTACTTTGTGGTACCATATTTATGCCTTTTCTCTTTTATTTTGCAAGGTTTATTTGAAGAGGGAGAATTCAGGTAGCTGGAATTCTGGACTGGAAAAGGAGCAAATGGACTGGAAAAGGAGCAAATCTTAGTCCACTATTCTGCACATCTCCAAATGCCCTGAAAAGTTACATGGAAATTTTTGGGATTATATAAAAAAATACTTGGCGAAAGAAGTACCAGAGGGGGGCTGCCAGGGCGCCACAAGCCCTACCACCGCCACCCCCTGGTGGCGGAGGGCAAGCTTGTGGGCTCCGTGATGGCCCACTAGCCCCCCTCTTTTGCTATATGAAGGGTTTCGTTCCAGAAAAAAAATCAATCAGGAGCTTTTTCGTGGTTTCGCCGCCGCCACGAGACGGAACTTGAGCAGATCAAATCTAGAGCTCCGGCAGGACGATCCTGCCGGGGAAACTTCCCTCTCGGAGGGGGAAATCGTCACCATCGTCATCACCAACACTCCTCTCATCAGAGGGGAGGCATCTTTAACAATATCTTCATCAGCACCATCTCCTCTCCAATCCCTAGTTCATCTCTTGTAACCAATCTCCATCTCACGACTTCGATTGGTACTTGTAAGGTTGCTAGTAGTGTTGATTACTCTTTGTAGTTGATGCTAGTTGGATTACTTAGTGGAAGAGTTTATGTTCAGATCCTTGATGCTATTCATTACACCTCTGATCATGATTACGATTATGCTTTGTGAGTAGTTACTTTTGTTCCTGAGGACATGGGATAAGTCATGCTGATAATAGTCATGTGGATTTGATAACCGTTCGGTATTTTGATATGCTGTATGTTGTTTTTCTACTAGTGGTGTTATGTGAACGTCGACTACATAACACTTCACCATACTTGGGCCTAGAGGAAGGCATTGGGGAGTAGTAAGTAGATGATGGGTTGCTGGAGTGACAGAAGCTTAAACCCTAGTCTATGCGTTGCTTCGTAAGGGGCTGATTTGGATCCACTAGTTTAATGCTATGGTTAGACGTTGTCTTAATTCTTCTTTCGTAGTAGTGGATTCTTGCGAGAGGGGTTAATCATAAGTGGGATGCTTGTCCAAGTAAGGGCAGTACCCAAGCGCCGGTCCACCCACATATCAAACTATCAAAGTAACGAACGCGAATCATATGAACATGATGAAACTAGCATGACAGAAATTCCCGTGTGTCCTCGAGAGCGTTTTTCCTCCTATAAGACTTTTTTCAGGCTTGTCCCTTTCTACAAAAGGGATTGGGACACTTGCTGCACCGTTGCTACTACTTGTTACTCGTTACTCTTTACTTTCTACGTTTCACCTGACTACACCATCACTTGTTACCGCTACATTCAGTGCTTGCAGTTATTACCTTGCTGAAAACCGTTGATCAGAGCCTTCTGCTCCTCGTTGGGTTCGACACTCTTACTTATCGAAAGGACTACGATTGATCCCCTATACTTGTGGGTCATAAAGACTCTTTTATGGCGCCGTTGCCGGGGAGTTAAGTGCCTTTCGTAAGTGGAAATTGATAAGGAGACATTTTTATACTGTGCTGAAACTTATTGTCACTTGTCACTATGGAAACTGTTCCTTTGAGGAGTTTGTTCGGGGTATCTTCACCACGAACGGAAGCACGAGGAGTTGTTCCTCAACCTGAGGTACCTACTGAAAATATCTTTTATGAAATTCCTTCGGGTATGCTTGAGAAACTGCTGGCTAATCCTTTCACAGGAGATGGATCTTCACATCGAGACTTGCATCTGATCTATGTAGATGAAGTTTGTGGTTTATTTAAGCTTGCAGGTTTGCCCGAGGATGAGGTAAAGAAGAAAGTCTTTCGTTTATCTTTGAAGGATAAGGCGTTGACATGGTATAGACTATGTGATGATACTGGATCATGGGACTACAATCGGTTGAAATTGGAATTTCATCAAAAGTTTTATCCTATGCATTTAGTACATCGTGATCGGAACTTTATTTATAACTTTTGGCCTCGTGACAGGGAAAGCATAGCTCAAGCTTGGGGGAGGCTTAAATCAATGCTATAGTCATGCCCCAATCATGAGCTCTCGAGAGAAATTATCACTCAAAACTTTTATGCTCGACTTTCTCATGAAAATCATACCATGCTTGACACTTCTTGCACCGGTTCTTTTATGAAGAAGGATATTGATCACAAGTGGGATTTATTGGAATGAATCAAACACAACTCTGAAGATTGGGAGCTGGAGGAAGGTAAGGCGCCAGGTATGAATTTCCAGTTTGATTGCGTTAAATCTTTTGTTGAGACAAGCACTTCTAGAGATTTTAGCGCTAAGTATGGACTTGACTCTGAGATAGTAGCTTCTCTATGTGAATCTTTTGCTGCTCATGTTGATCTTCCCAAAGAGAAGTGTTTTAAATATCATCCGACTGTAGAAAGCAACATAGCCAAAACCAATATAGTTGAGGAGAAAGTCATTTCTTTTAGTGATCCTGTTGTTCCTTGTGCTTACACTGAGAAACCACCATACCCTGCTAGGATAAAGGATTATTCTAAAGCCCGAACTGTGATACGTAGGGGTTACATTAGACCACTTGCACCCGCTGAGGAGATTAGAGTTGAACCTAGTGTTGCTATTATCAAAGATCTCTTAGCCGAAGACGTAGACGGGCATGTTATCAAATTCTGTGAGGACCCCGTTAGAATTGCTAAACCTCACACGAAGGACAAATATGGACCTGTAGTTGGCCTGCCCGTTGTCTTTGTCAAGATAGGAGATCACTGTTACCATGGTTTATGTGATATGGGAGCTAGTGTTAGTGCAATACCCCGTTCTCTATATGATGAAATCAAAGATGAGATTGCACTTGCTGAGTTAGAACCCATTGATGTCACTATTACGCTAGCTAATAGAGACACTATCTGTCCTGTAGGAATTGTGAGAGACGTAGAAGACCTGTGTGGTAAGACGAAGTATCCTACTGATTTCCTCGTCCTTGGTACTGCACAAGATAACTTTTGTCCCATCATATTTGGTAGACCCTTTCTCAACACTGTCAATGCTCACATTGATTGCATTAAGCAGACCGTCACAATTAGTTTCGAGGGTGTGTCTCATGAATTTAACTTCTCCAAGTTTGGAAGACAACCCCATGAAAAAGAGTCGTCTGGAAGGGATGAAATTATTGCTCTTGCCTCAGTTGCCGTACCTCCTACGGATCCTTTAGAGCAATATCTGCTTGAGCATGAAAATGATATGCATATGGAGGAGAGAGATGAGATAGATAAAATTGTCTTAGAACAATATCCTATTCTCAAGAATAATCTGCCTGTTGAACTGCTTGGGGATCCTCCCCCACCAAACGGTGATCCTGTGTTCGAGCTTAAACAGTTGCCTGATACTCTTAAGTATGCCTATCTTGATGAGAAGGAGATATATCCCGTTATTATTTGTGCTCTCCTCTCAGAGCACGAAGAGAAGAAGTTACTAAAAACTCTGAGGAAGCACCGTGCTGCTATTGGATATACTCTTGATGATCTTAAGGGTATTAGTCCCACTCTATGTCAGCACAAGATTAAAACCGATCCTGATTCTAAACCAGTTGCTGATCATCAAAGGAGATTAAATCCTAAGATGAAAGAGGTCGATAGAAAAAAAATAAAAGCTTCTGGAAGCAGGAATCATTTATCCTGTTGCTCATAGTGATTGGGTAAGTCCAGTACATTGCTTACCTAAGAAGGGAGGTATCACCATCGTTCCTAATGATAAGGATGAACTAATCCCACAAAGGATTATTACTGGCTATAGGATGGTGATAGACTTCCGGAAACTGAACAAGGCAACCAGGAAAGATCATTATCCTTTGCCGTTTATCAACCAAATGCTAGAAAGGCTATCAAAACACACACACACTTCTGCTTTCTAGACGGTTATTCAGGTTTCTCGCAAATACCTGTTGCACAATCTGATTAGGAGAAAACCACTTTCACCTGCCCCTTCGGTACCTTTGCTTATAGACGTATGCCTTTTGGCTTATGCAATACACCTGCCACCTTTCAAAAATGTATGACGGATATATTCTCTGACTTTTGTGAAAACATTGTCGAGGTTTTCATGGACGACTTCTCCGTTTATGGGTCTTCCTTTGATGATTTCCTCAGCAATCTTGATGGAGTCTTACAGAGATGCAAAGAAACCAACCTCGTCTTAAATTGGGAGAAGTGCCACTTTATTGTTAATGAAGGCATTGTCTTAGGACACAAAATTTCTGAAAGAGGCATTGAAGTTGATAAGGCTAAGGTTGATGCAATTGAGAAAATGCCTTGCCCCACAGATATCAGAGGTATACGAAGTTTCCTAGGTCATGCTGGTTTCTATAGAAGGTTCATTAAAGACTTCTCTAAGATTTCTAGGCCTCTTACCAACCTCTTGCAGAAGGATGTTCCTTTTGTTTTTGATGAGGATTGTGAGGAAGCTTTCGAAATAGTTAAGAAGGCTTTGATAACCGCACCTATTGTTCAACCACCTGACTGGAACTTGCCCTTTGAAATCATGTGCGATGCTAGTGATTATGCTGTTGGTGCTGTTCTAGGACAAAGAGTTGACAAAAAGTTGAATGTTATTCACTACGCTAGTAAAACTCTAGACAGTGCCCAAAGAAACTATGCCACTACGGAAAAGGGGTTTTTAGCAGTCGTGTTTGCATGTGAAAAATTCAGATCTTATATAGTTGACTCCAAAGTCACTATTCACTCTGATCATGCTGCTATTAAGTACCTTCTGGAGAAGAAGGACGCTAAGCCTAGGCTGATCAGATGGGTTCTCCTGCTATAGGAATTTGATTCGCACATCGTTGATTGAAAGGGTGCTGATAATCCTGTAGCACATAACTTGTCTAGGCTAGAGAATGTCCTTGATGACCCACTACCTATTGATGACAACTTTCCTGATGAGCAATTAAATGTCATCCGCACTTCACATAGTGCACCGTGGTATGCCGATTATGCAAATTATATCGTAGCCAAATACATACCACCCAGTTTCACCTATCAGCAAAGAAGAAATTCTTCTTTGATTTGAGACACTACTTTTGGGATGATCCTCACCTTTATAAGGAAGGAGTAGATGGTGTTATTAGACGTTGTGTGCCTGAACATGAACATGGACAGATCCTGTAGAAGTGTCATTCCGAAGCCTACGGAGGACACCATGCTGGAGATAGAACTGCTCATAAGGTATTGCAATCAGGTTTCTATTGGCCCACTCTCTTCAAGGATGCCCGTAAGTTTGTCTTGTCTTGTGACGAATGCCAAAGAATAGGGAATATCAGTAAGCGTCAGGAAATGCCTATGAACTATTCACTTGTCATTGAACCATTTGATGTCTGGGCTGTGATTATATGGGACCTTTCCCGAGTTCCAATGGGTACACTCACATCTTAGTTGCTGTGGATTATGTCACTAAGTGGGTAGAAGCTATACCCACTAAAAATGCTGATCACCACACCTCTATTAAGATGCTTGAAGAAGTCATTTTCCCAAGATTTGGAGTCCCTAGAAATCTGATGACTGATGGCGGTTCACACTTCATTCATGGTGTTTTCCGCAAGATGCTCGCTAAGTATGATGTCAACCATAGAGGTGCATCTCCTTATCATCCTCAGTCTAGTGGTCAAGTGGAGTTGAGTAATAGGGAGATCAAATTGATCCTACAAAAGACCGTCAATAGATCTCGAAAGAATTGGTCTAGAAAACTTGACGATGCACTATGGGCTTATAGGACTGCTTATAAGAATCCCATGGGCATGTCGCCGTATAAAATGGTTTACGGTAAGGCCTGTCATTTACCTCCTGAGCTGGAACACAAAGCTTATTGGGCAATGAAAGAGCTCAACTTTGATTTCAAACTTGCCGGTGAGAAGCGGTTGTTTGATATCAGCTCGTTAGATGAATGGAGGGCCGAGGCATATGAGAATGCCAAGTTGTTCAAGGAAAAGGTTAAGATATGGCACGACAAACCAATACAGAAACGAGAGTTCAATGTAGGTGATTATGTCCTGCTATACAATTCTCGTTTGAGATTCTTTGCAGGCAAGCTTCTCTCTAAATGGGAAGGTCCTTATGTTATCGAGGAAGTATATCGTTCCAGTGCCATCAAAATGAATAACACGGAAGGAAATTTTCCTAGAGTGGTAAATGGGCAAAGATTGAAGCATTACATCTCTGGTACTCCCATAAATGTTGAGACCAATATTATCAATGTCATAACTCCAGAGGAGTACATAAGGGATGTTTATCAGCCTGTTTCAGACCTTGAAAACGAAGAGGTATCTGTTTCCGTAAGAAATTGGACTCCGATGCTTTTCCAATAGGAAATTTCCTCCGTTTTGGAATTTTTGGAAAATTAGAAAAATAAAAAGCAGTCCGGAGAGCGAACGAAGCGGCCACAAGCCCTGCCACCGCCCCCTACACCCTAGTGGCGGAGGGCAAGCTTGTGGGCACCTCGTGTGCTTCCCGGACTCCGATTTCTTGCGGAGCACTCCTTCTGGTCCAGAAAAAATCAATATATACTCGCCCGAAGGTTTTGATCCCCGTATCGCGTAGTCTTCCTCTGTTTTCGTTTCGAGCCTGTTTCTGTGGCAGATCTAGATCATCATGACTTCCCCAAACGCTCCTAAGGACAAGATCTTCCAGAAGGTCATCAATCCCTACCTCACGGAAGTGCTAAAATACCTTCAATCTATCAAGATGAGCGAGAGGATGTTGCACATCCGTGATGTTGAGGGGCCTAAGAAGACCGTAAGCGTGGAGACGAGGCTCGAAGCAATGGAGCAACAAGTCTTCAAGTGCCAAGGGATGGTGGAGCGTGGACTCAACGCCAACCACATGATGATCACGGAGTTCACTAGCAATCACAAGATGGATGCCATTGACATTGGGAAACACCTCTCCAGGCTCTATGACAGGGTTGATCAACTTCAGGGCCAGATCTATGACCTGCAGAACCAAAACTGTGAGTATGAGTACAGATTTAAATCAATAAGGTTGGCTGCAGATTTGAGGATTCCGGCGACTCGTTCGTGCTGCCATGATGGAGCACCTATGCCTTGGAAGACGGATGATCAGACTACTCCAACAACTCCACCACCATCACCACCAAAGGAAGACAACTAAGCATTGGTATGGTCAATCCCCTTGCTTTCTGCCAAGCTTGGGGGAGTTGCCTTGGTATCCTATCACCTTTATATCTTTTGCTTTTACCTTTATTTTAGTTCTTTCCTTTTCAGTTTTTATTTCTTATCTTAGAGGAGTAAGTCTTTAGTGTTTAGTTTGAGTCTTTAGCTTTTGTCTCAACCCCGATTTATTCGAGCATACGAGCTATATAATAAAGAGTATCTTAGTCAAGGGCTTTGCTTTCTGCCATGATCAAAAGTATGAAAAGAACGATAGCATGAAAGATCATGAGACGATCTTACGGAAAGTGATAACTTCACATATGACACGTATGATGATTGAAACTTGTTGAGAATAAATCAACATAGACCTCAGTCATTGTTGCAATTAATAAGAAGTAATAAGGAAAGAGAGGTTCACATATAAACATATCATCTTAGACACTTTTTACAATTGTGAGCACTCACCAAACTATTACATGCTTAGGAGTAGATGTTGGACAAGGAAGACAACCTAATGAATTGCGGATGCTTGCGGGAGGGGTTAATCATAAGTGGGATGCTTGTCCAAGTAAGGGCAGTACCCAAGCGCCGGTCCACCCACATATCAAACTATCAAAGTAACGAACACGAATCATATGAACATGATGAAACTAGCATGCCAGAAATTCCCGTGTGTCCTCGGGAGCGTTTTCCTCCTATAAGACTTTGTTCAGGCTTGTCCCTTGCTACAAAAGGGATTGGGCCACTTGCTGCACCGTTGCTACTACTTGTTACTTGTTACTCTTTGCTTGCTACGTTTCACCTGGCTACACCATCACTTGTTACCGCTACTTTCAGTGCTTGCAGTTATTACCTTGCTGAAAACCGTTTATGAGAGCCTTCTGCTCCTCGTTGGGTTCGACACTCTTACTTATCGAAAGTACTATGATTGATCCCTATACTTGTGGGTCATCAGCGAGCCGCGGAAGTTATTCATTCATCGGAAGGCATTTCGGCGGCTCAGGCAGTGTTGATCCTGGAGAAGAACTGCCATGACGAACCTTTGGTACTGAAGCTAGGGAGACTTAAGCGGAAAGTACGGGACATGGGCGAGTTAATGGACGCCCTTACCAGATATGCCGAGTCGGACAACACCAAGGATCCTGGAGAAGGCGACGACAAAATTAGTACCGCCAGGAAGGGCGAGTTACACAAAGGCCATTCCCAGTTTCAAAGCCGGGTCAATCACCACCATGGCGGGCATGTCAAGAAGAGGCAACAGGAAGGTCCCACGGAATTTGTGGCTAATACTTATACCGGCAACGCAAACCCACGTCAGAAGAAGTGGGGCTTTAGTGGGAAAAAACCGCGAAATTACCATGAAATGCTGAAAGGACCGTGCCCGCAGCACGCCATGGTCGAAGGACTGACGACTCACTCGTGGGAAGATTGCGACGTGATGCAAGAGTTCCGGGCCGAGGCGCTCAGGAGAAGTCAAGGCGGCGAGCAGGGCCAGCGACAAGAACAACCCGGCGCGTCCGGGTCACGCCAGGTCACGCTCGGGGGATTTCCTAACTAAGGACCACAGGGCGGGTCACAGCCCAATGCTGGCCAATACCAAGTTCATAACCAGCAGTACCACCCGCCGGGAGTGCTCCAACCCGCCCCCCCCTGCAAGGAGACCCCCAGCGGCAGGAGGATCGAGGCGGGTTCCAAAATAACACCAAACAATTGAACAACGGGCAGTACCACGTGTTCACCACCAACACCTGTAAGCGGGATCATAAGGTGAAGCATAGAACTTTCGTAGCTGAGCCGGTGCTCCCCCGATACCTTCACTGGTCAGAGCAATCCATAACATGGAGCCGGGAAGACCATCCACCCCGAGTGGACAACCTTGGCGACTTAGCCCTGGTCGTGGCTCCCCAAGTCGGGGGATACACCCTCTCCAAGGTCCTCATGGACGGGGGCATCAGCATCAACATCCTGTATTTCGACACTTCCCGCGGATGAACCTCTTGGAGAAGGACCCGATGCCATCATCCACGGTCTTCCACGGCATTGTCCCCGGTAAGTCGGCGTACCTGATTGGGCGGGTTAAGCTTAACATGGCTTTTGGCATGGAGTCGAACTACAGGAGCGAGTCCCTCCTGTTCGAGGTGGTCAAAATCAAGAGCCCCTATCATGCGCTGTTTGGACGGCCCACATACACCAAGTTCATGGCCTGCCCATGCTATGTTTATGTCAAGCTCAAGATGCCTGGACCCAAGGGCCCTATTTCCGTCCACGGCGACTGGAAGATAGCCCAAGAGTGTGAAGAAGGAGATGCGGCTTATGCCGAGTCGGCTTGCGTGGCTGAGGAGCTCAAGTTTCATCAATCCAACGTCGACTCGGCGGACATGATGCCGCTCAAAAGGCCGACTATCAAATATGAGCCGCCTCTCAAGTTTAAACCAACGGACGACACCAAGGTTATCGACTTTACGCCAGGCGACTCCACCAAGCAGTTCACTATTGGGGCGGGTCTCGACCCCAAATAGGAAAGCACGCTCATCGAATTCATCCGTTAGAATCAGGACATCTTTGCATGGAAACCTTCCGACATGCCGGGTCTACCGAGAGAATTCGCTGAGCACCGTCTTAATACTGACCCTAAAGTTAAGCCAGTGCGGCAGTACCTTCGCAGGTTTAATGAAGAACGCCATAAGGCGATCGGAGAGGAAGTAGCCCGGCTCCTTGCCGCTCGGTTCATCATCGAGGTTTTCCATCCTGAATGGTCGGCTAACCCGGTCCTGGTGCTCAAGAAGAATGACACTATCCGCATGTGCATTGATTACACCAACCTTAACAGAGCCTGCCCGAAGGATCCTTTCGCCCTTCCCCGCATTGATCAAATTATTGATTCAACGACGTGTTGCGAACGTCTGTGTTTCTTGGACGCTTATTCGGGATACCATCAGATAAAGATGGCAGCGGTGGATCAGGAGAAGACATCCTTCATAACCCCATTCAGAGCTTTCTATTACGTATCCATGCCGTTTGGGCTCAAGAGTGCGGGGGCGACTTACGAACGCTGCATCCAAAACTGCTTACATAGCCAGATAGGCCGTACCGTCCACGCTTAGGTGGATGACATCGTGGTCAGGTCTCACCGCAAGGAGTCGCTCTTGGAGGATCTCAAAGAAACCTTCGACAACCTGCGCGTTTACCAGATGAGGCTTAACCCCACCAAGTGTGTTTTTGGTGTCCCTGCGGGGAAGTTATTGGGTTTCTTCGTATCGGAGCATGGCATTGAGGCCAACCCGGACAAGATCGAGGCAATTACCTCACTCGGGAAACCAGCCAACGTTAACCAGGTGCAGCGTATGGCGGGTCGAATCGCGGCCTTGAGCCGCTTCATAAGTCGCCTTGGGTAGAAGGCCATCCCTCTCTACCAGCTGCTCAAGAAAACTGATCATTTTGTATGGACGGACGAGGCCAATGAAGCCTTTGAAGCCTTGAAGCGACAATTAGCTAACCCACCAGTGTTGGCGGCCCCGACAGACAAGGAACCTATGCTCCTGTACATTGCAGCCAATTCCAAAGCGGTCAATGTGGCAGTAGTTGTCGAGCGAAAGGAAGAAGGAAAGGAGTACCTGGTCCTGCGACCGGTGTATTTCATCAGCGAGGTCCTCACCCTATACAAGCAATGCTACCCGCATTGGCAAAAGTTGTTTTTTGGGGTGTTCATGGCGAGTCGAAAGCTGAAGCATTACTTCCAGGAACACCCGATCACGGTCGTCTTCTCCGCCCCCCTCGGCGACATCATACAGAACCGAGAGGCTACTGGACCAATTGCTAAGTGGGCCATCGAGCTTGGATCCCATCAGGTGCGATATACGCCTCGGACATCCATCAAATCTCAAGCACTCGTGGAATTCATCATTGATTGGACCGAGTTACAAATCCCTGAGGAGAGACCAGATCTTACGTATTGGACCATCTATTTCGATGGGTCCAAACAGTTGGAAGGCTCGGGGGCTGGTGTGGTGATAACTTCGCCTCAAGGTGACAAGTTTTGCTATGTTCTTCGGCTCATGTTCCCATGTACCAATAATGCAGCAGAATACGAAGCTTTTCTCCATGGTTTGCGACTCGCCAAAAAGATGAATCTCACGCGAGTGAGATGTTTGGGCGACTCAGATCTGGTGGCGCAATAGGTTTCTGGCACCTGGGATTCACGAGACCCTCTAATGGCGGCTTACAGACGAGCTATGTTAGATGTGGTGGGTCACTTCAATGGCTATCAAGTGGATCACATCGACCGACGACTTAACGAAGCAGCGGACGCTCTTTCCCGCCTTGGTTCGCAGCGTAAGCCGGTTCCTCCCAATGTCTTTTTGGATATATTACATAACCCTTCAGTGAAACTGCCTTCGGAGGAAGATTTAGCGGTACCGGACCCCGAGTCTCAACTCGTGGCGGCTCTTCATGCTACTCAAGACTGGGCGATTCCCTACATGGCGTACCTTACCAGAGGCGAATTACCAGCCCACGAGTTGCTAGCTTGCCAACTCGTCCGTCGGTGTAAATCCATGGTCATACACAATGGCGAGTTACACAAACGAAGCACCTCGGGGGTATTTCAAAGATGCGTATCTTCTGAAGAAGGATGTATGATCCTCAATGAGATTCAGGCGGGCGACTGTGGTCATCATGCTGGGTCCCGATCCTTGGTTTCTAAAGCCTTCAGACATGGGTTTTATTGGCTGACGGCTCACGCAGACGCAGAGGAGATCGCTCGCCGATGTGATGGCTGCCAAAAGTTTGGACGCCAGATGCATGTGCCTGCTCAGGAATTGCTGATGATACCAATCACTTGGCTGTTTGCAGTCTGGGGGCTTGATATGGTTGGTCCCTTCAAGATGTCTTCCACCAAAAAGACTCACCTACTGGTGGCGGTTGACAAATTTACCAAGTGGGTGGAGGTGAAACCTGTTAGCAGTTGTGACGCTGATACGGCCGTCAAGTTCTTGAAGAAACTGATTTTCAGATTCGGATATCCTCATAGTATCATTACTGACAATGGTACTAACCTATCCAAAGGTGCAATGCAAGAGTTCTATTCACGAGAGCATATCAGTCTTGATGTTTCCGCGGTTGCACATCCCCAGTCCAATGGACACGCAGAGAGGGAGAATCAGGAAATATTACGGGGGATTAAGCCTCTGCTCATGGTGCCTTTGGAACGCACACCAGGATGTTGGGTCGCGGAGTTGCCATCAGTACTGTGGAGTATCAAGACAACTCCAAACCGCTCCACGGGTTTTACTCATTTCTTTTTGGTCTACGGGGCAGAAGTGGTGTTACCAAGTGACATCAAACATGATTCCCCACGAGTCACCGCCTATGTGGAGCAGGACAATGAGTTGGCGCGACAAGACTCGCCGGACGCCTTGGAGGAGGAACGTGACTTGGCCGTGTCACGATCGGCGATTTACCAATAGGACTTGCGACGTTATCATAGTCGCCGGGTCAAGAGCCGAGATTTCCAAGAAGGTGACTTGGTGCTCCGTTTGATTCAAGATCATACTGGTATGCACAAGCTATCACCTCCATGGGAAGGACCATTTGTCGTCAACAAGAATCTTAGGAACGGCTCAAACTATTTGATGGATCTTCGCCCAGATCGGCCAACTACAGAGGTTAAGACAACTCGCCCCTGGAACATAGCCCATCTGCGGCGTTACTACACTGAGAGCCATGAGCTCCCTCTTTTTTCTTTATCAGTTTTCATCAAATTGTAATCCATGAATTATGAAAGCAATAAAGCCGGCACCCACGAACTTCGGGGTCCTTTGCCGTTTCATCTTTTGAAAGCATGAGTCTTTATTGTTCTATAAGTCGCCCAAACATGGACGCTATTAAAGTCAAAGAGCGTAAGTCGCCATGCTGCACTTGCTTCAAAACTGGGCTTTGATAAAAGCCAAAGAGGACCAATGTTGCCACGTCGCACGGTCCAAACATAGGCGCCTTATATGGTTTTGAGAATTAAGCCAGCTTACTTGGGGGCTACTAGTCCCCAAGTCGTTTTGCAGTAAGAGCGTATACGCTTCTGTAATCCTATGCCTGGTTTTTTCCTAAATCATAGGTCACTTGGGGGCTTCCACTCATTGAGTTCAGCCTGAATACCCTCTTGGCTAGCGAAAAATTACCGCATTACAAATGGTTATACTGGACTGTTTGTTGAACAAGTCGCCACATGGACCTATGTACTCAAGGTGAGTCAATCCGTTATTTGGACCGTGAACTCGCCTTGGTTAAAACATAACAGGTACCAGCTAGAGTCACACATGGAAAATAGAGAAACCATTGGTTCATTGAACCTACTTCACAGAAGCTTGACTCGCGCCTGATCAGTCGGTCTAAAACAACAAGGCTTTTTTGCAAAAGCTTCCTAAGGGTAACACTAGAGTTTTGCAAACTCATCTTATCCTACCGAAACTCACTGAGTCGATAATTTTTTTACTTCTTGATGACAAGATCACAAGGTTTCTTAACATATCTTTGAGCCGGCTTTGATTATAACTCGCCCCGGCTCATATTTCTCGCCCTAACCCCGGGGCTAATTTATTTCTCGCCATAACCCGGGGGCTAATTTATTTCTTGCCATGATCCAGGGGGCTGGTTTATTCCTGGCCATGCACTTACTGACTAGGCTGCTGTTTTTCCTAACATACCAGGAAAAATTTGTTTGTCACTTTGAGACATTCCTTGGTTTATCAAAAAATTGCAGGCGAGTCATGCATAAGATTCAAGGACTACCAGTGGTTCCATAAAAAACAGTACGACATACTTGGTGTTCCACACACACTAACAAGGCTATTACATGGCTCGCGTGGCCAGAATGGGTGTCATTCCCCAGTGAAGGAAGGATCCATGGGCGAATCAGGCCGTCGCCGAGTCACCTTGCCTTGAGGTCTCCCCACCTTCGATTCGTAAGTTGCCCAGCTTCCAGTTACACTTGGACAAGGCAATGAACTCGTCTTGATCATCAAGGAAGAGAGATAGTGTAACGACTAAGATGCGGTCTTTTCCGATTTAGGGAACGAGGCCCCAAAATGGAAAGAAGCGCTTCTAAGCGTTTTGCAAGCACGATAACAAAGCACATACATTAAAATAGAATGACAATTAGGGATTCAACTGTCATCTCATAAATAATATGAGAGTTTACATCACACATTTATTCAAACAAGGTAGTTCCTCTACGGACTACATAACATGAGAAAAGGCTATGCCACCCTGCATGCTTGCCCACGGTCACGGCCACGCCTTAGTCTTCTGACAGTTCACGTACAGACGGTCGTTCTCCTCATCGTACTTCCATGCTGGCTGCGTGCCATCGGGATCACCTATGTCGGGCGTACCTGTACCTGTTGGGGTGTTGAAGTAATCTATGAGCCACGGGGACTCAACAATTTATGACCTCGGTGCCAGAACTAGTCAAGTTATTAGGTAAGGAAGGTTCAGTGTTTAGGTTGCACCATCCTAAGCATTTATGGTGGCTAACTTACAAAGAACAGTTATAGATGGTGGTCTATGCTAGCGTTCGATGACTAGCTGATCACTAAGTGATCCTGAACACCTACTTACGTGAATCACAACCCCACCGTGTTCCCGATCGAAGAGAGGTCTTAGAAGGGGAAAATTACGGTTACACACATAGTTGGCAACCTTATCATAACCCTGCAGGGGTGCTCCAACTAGTCCACCACAAACGGTCACGGGCCACAAAGTAATCCTCTATCACGAATCTCGTGATCTCGTCGGATTCCTTAGAGGAAAACCTCAACTCTCGGGAGAACCAAAGCTTCAGCGGGATTCCTATACGCAAGATATATCGCTAAGGTAAGACAAGACTAGCAGGACCTCCCGTCGTGTCGACGACCCCGATAAGAGCCGTGTATCTCAGTCTCAGGACACAACGGACGAGCGACGCATACAGTGGCCTGATAGAAATCTCTCAAGTTGCCCTGAGTTGGCCCCGCACAGTGCTCTGGGTTGGACCAACACTCATGAGGAGCACTGGCCCGAGTTGTTGATTAATTCCTCGGGGTAGCTATTCCCTATGAAGATTATTATTAAGTGATTAGCAGATTAAAACCAATGTTGGGTCCTGCCGGATAAGTGTTAACACTACACGATTTATCAAGGAGGTCCCCATAACAACCCCGAACGTGTTAGGAGCAATCAATTATGGAATCAAACACCGGTAGCCGGAAACTATGGCGGCAATAACGGAACAAAACACCCGGCAAAAGGCTAGGCCTTCCGTTATTTACCAACTATATAGGTGCATTAATTAAATAACAGATTTAACATAATGATATCAAACTCATGTTATCACATGAGACAATTGCACCTGCAACTAGCAACGCTAACATTAGTAGCTGAGCAAACCTACTTAGCCATTCAATATTTGCTAGGAAGGATAAGTGTTTGGGTTTCATAGCAATATCAGGAGGCAATTATTTCAGTGGTAGGCAGTGAGCATATGACGAAAGAAACATGAATCTAGCATAACAAGTCTAGATATGGAATCAAGGTCATATCATCTTGCGTGTGATGTCCTCAGCTTGGAACTACTCTTGTTCGTCCTACACGTTCTCTCCCACATCCACGTACTCGTTCTCCGATCCCGGTGCTACCCAACATAACAATAGCATCCCATGAACAACAACACAACAATATGCAACAAGCACATGATGCATGAGATGAAAATGAACATGCATCTCTGTTCTAGTCACTAGCACAAGCATGAGAAGAAAATACAAGTTCCTGGACAGAACTGCACTCTAAGCTATCTTGACATGCATGAGGATTACGTGAACAGATGCGTCATGCGAAAACGATGCAAAAACATATAAAGAACGTTACAAACGGAGCTACGGATCAACCGGTAACAACGAAACAAGAAATAGAGTCCTACGTATCAAATCCAACACAACACACTCCAATGGCATACTTATGTTATTCCCAGGTTGCCATATCACAAAACAATCAAGTATGTATGGGGTGGTGCAAGGAATATCACCACACCATCAAGTATGCACTCACAAGCATCAAAACATCAAAACTATACAATCTGCCATAAACAACATCATAGCAGTTTGAGGGCTACATGCAAAGCACCTACAACCACCCAAATATGCCAAATAAGATATGTGGCAGAAGCTATTCAAAATCTCTACAAGCATGAGCAAAAATCTAATTCAAAGGATTTTCACACAGAAAGATCTACAACTGCTAACTTGGACAAAATATCAGTTTTCAGGGACTTTGTGAAAATTCTAGATTCTCACTAGCTGTCTATGCTGTGAAGCATTTTGACAGCACCTAAAACAGTATCTAGAGGAATCCAAATGGAATGAAAATTGACAGAGAGCTAGAAAAACACAAAATCTACAACTTCTCAGTTGAAAGCCAGGGCTGATTCCCAACACATAAACTTCTACAGGTACAACTACAAAGGAAGAAAATATGAGCAGTTTCTCAGACTTAGTAAAAACCACAGATTTTCGCTAAACTGGAATTTTCAGCCACATGCCTACTTTGACTAGGCACAACTTTCACATATGAACTACTAAGCATGAAACAAAACCAACATGCTATAGAGGGGGTCACCCTCTAATGCCACAACAAGGAATCAACCTCTTGAGCTCATCACATCACATGGAACCAAGCTCTAAACATTGAACAAAACAGAAATATGACATTCCCAGAAAGTGTTCCAAAGTGGAATCTGAACCCACATTGGATTCCTGGGATGATTCTACCCCAAAAACATATATAATACATAGGCACATGCATAGAATAATTGGGCACAAAGCTAAGAAGAAGATTTACATGGAATCACATAGAGATGAATAGTGCATCATCACATGTGCTTCTCACTAGATCATTACCCACACACCTACTTGCACACTAGAAACACTCCAATGGTGCACATGATGGGTATACCTCATGTCCATGTGCCATAGCACACCACCACACACACATACATCAAGCACACAAATAATAATACCTACACATGCTAGTTATCACACACACCTTAGCTTACACTCACATATGCATCCCTACCCCTACACATACAAACTTGCTCATGTGCTCATCAAAGGCTCTTCATGCCTTGGGCATGTGTGGGTCACACACACATATATACACACACACATGCACACACAACATCACATGAGAAACTATACACACACACAATGTATGTGGGGGGAAACCCAAACACACACACACACTCACACTTGCACATCATAGTGCAAAAGATCAACACCAAGCATATGAGTAACCACACCATGCACCACTCTAGCCTAGTGCCAAACCACATGCTAAACACACACACATACACCATATAGCTCCACCTACACTAGCACATAAGCCTACACATGCACTCCTATCATGCTAGCAACAAATACTAGGAACACTTTCTGTTGAGAGCTAAAAATAAATACTACATGAGGCCAAGCCTACCACAACAAGTATGCAAGAAACAATGCAAAACATGAAAGAAAAGCAAAAAGAAATAAAAGAATGGGGAAGGAATTCGATCCCTAGACCCCCTGGTCACACACAGGAAGACAAACCACTCTGCTATTGCACATATGCTCGACAGAGAAGGGAAGACAAGCAGGGTAAGGTTGCCCCTGCTGCTACTGATGCTACTGTGCAAAACAATGGAATTTAAAAGGGGTGGTGCAACACTGGGACTCGAACCCACGACCGACTGATCAACCACCACACAGCAAACCACCAGGCTACGAACAGGAACTCGACAGTACAGAGAGATCTAACAAGATAACCTACCAAGACAACATGGTCGCCCTGCTCTGCTATGCGTAGAGAGACGACGACGGAACGTTCACCGGAGCGTGCCCCTACCACTTCTGCTGCTCTACGCCGTGGGTTCATCTACGCTACCAGCTCTACCGCATGGGAAGCCGTTCCCCTGAAGCCACGACGAGCCCGAGCACCTACACACATGAGCAACACCTGCTCTGCCGTTCTCCTCTCCGACCAGAGAGGCCCGGCATGAGCATCTACTTGCACACTACCGAGGGGAAAGGGGAGGAGAATCTAGGCTCACCGAGGGGAAGGAGGGAGAGGGCCGATCGAAGGAGGCAGCCTGAAGAAGAACGAACACGATCTGAAGAAGGCCTGCTGCAGAACCGAAGTAGGGGAAGGAGTTCGCCGGGAACATGCCGGAGGCGAGCTCCTTCCCGTCGATGTGGCCGCTCCCAGACCTCAACGATGGCGGGAATGGAGCGCGGACGCCTTCCCCGAGCTCCCGGACATGCTGGCTGGCGCCGGAGATGAGGGACGCACGGGATCGACGACGGCGTGCTACTGCTCTCTCTCTGCTACCGGATCAATAGAGCTTACCTGGAGGAGGAAGAGAGAGATGGAGGGGAAAGTGGTGGAGCAAGTAGGGGGACGCGGAACCCTTGGCCAAGGGGGAACGCACTCCGAGGATTATATGAGGGCCTCGACGGTCGTGATCCTCACGTCGTGCTCGCTCTCTCACTGAAGCTTGACGGAAAGCAACGCATGGACGACGACGCCGTCAGAGAAAGGAGAAGGACGCGCTAGGTGGGCTGCCGCGGGGAGACAGAGAGGGACCATCGGGCCTTGGGAGGGGGAAGTGGCCCAAGCTGGCGCCTGATAGAGGAAAAGAATCCCTCTGGGTTTTCTTATTTTAAACCAACACAGACAACAAAAATAAATGCACATGCTAACTGTTGATGCTAAAATAAAAATAAAAAATACCCCTGGTCATAAGAAATTATGACCTATTTAATAAAAATAGAAAAGGGATTTTTGGAGCAAGTAAATACTTACAAAACAACATTTATTTGATCTGTTTTGTGAATATTTGCACCTTTAAACTATAGTTTCAAAACAACAACTTCACATCCTCACAACCACCACAATACATACTAAAACATGGGCACTTTTGAAATAGAGAAGGAGCAAAAGAATATTGGCTTGAGATAAGTAGAGAGGGAGTTGTTTTGAAAGCTATTGCAAACCACATAGTTCTTCCTACGATCAAACTATATCCACATCATCACATATCATCATCACATCACAACACACCACATACATATGATCACAAGGCAACAAACACAAAGGCATGGATGAATGGATGCATGAATGCAAAGGGAGACATGGCAAGGTGACACATGAAATAACACATGCATTGAGCTCTCATATCAAAGACAAGATGGACCCACATAGAGAAGGTTCCAAATATGGCAAGTTACACTCTTGGGCATTACAGATAGGTCCATGTCAAGATCAAAAGGTTTCTTGGGACGACTAGGAACCAGGCTAGCAGTTGCATATGAAGGAGGCGTCACCTTCTTTTTGTTCTCGTCATAGGTGGCTTGGTATTTGTTCAGAGGTAAACTGGCCGCCAGTTGAGTCGCCGCATAGCGAGATTCTACGATGGTTCGGTGATAGTCCACTTCGGTGAATTCTCACCCGTCATCTTTCAGCTCGGGGTAACCGGCGACTATTTCTTCAGTTTTGAGCTCAGGGGCGGACGCTAAGCACCAACTCAGGGTGTTCAACACTCCCTTTCGGGCAGCTGATCTCTTTAATTCCTCTATCTGAGGAGGCAATGTAGACAGGAAGCTGAGCATCTGCTTGATGGTCATCACTGGTCCCTTGTTGCCCATCACTTCCTTGATTGACAGCACGCCCCCGGTGTATAGCTGCTCAGTGAAGGTATATATAGCTTTTAACTTAAGCAGGCAGTCGTCCGGAAGATTGGCGGCTCGTGCACCTGCAAAGGGTACATCAGTATTTGATAATTTTTTATACCATATTAGTTAATCAAACAGTCAAAGGATAACGCTTACCAAACATGGCGACTCTCATATTGGACACATGCTTTTTTAAGCCGGTTAGCTCTTGCTGGGCGGCTTCCAATTTCTCCTCCGCCTGCTCAACACGCTTAAGAATGGTGGCTTGATCGGCCTTGGCTTTCTTCTCAAATTTTTTCTGGCCAGCCTTCATCTTCTCCAGCTCAGCCTGCAGTACGTCGAATTTCGTCTCCAACTCGGAGTGGGCATCCTGTTGTTCACCCAGATTTTTCTTTAAGTCGGCCACCGCCGACTCTGTCTGTGTCACAGACTCCTGCACATCAAATTTCGGAGACAAGTTTCAGCATTACTGCAAGCAATACTCCTGATACTTGGGGGCTAATGTATGATTTTTATCAAAATCACACCGTATGCAAAACCCGGCTCATCTTCCAAAAAGATGACCCGACCCTTGGGGGCTACAGGTTGGAGATTTTTTCTAATACAAGACCCGGCTCATCTTCCAAAAAGATGACCCGGCCCTTGGGGGCTACAGGTTGGAGATTTTTCTCTAATTCAAGACCCGACTCATCTTTCAAAAGATGACCCGACCCTTGGGGGCTACAGGTTGGAGATTTTTCTCTAATTCAAGACCCGACTCATCTTTCAAAATATGACCCAGCCCTTGGGGGCTACAGGTTGGAGATTTTCTATTCAAAGACTCGGCTCATCTTTTAAAAGATGAGCCGGCCCTTGGAAGGCTAATGGGTGCAGGAAAATACATCAACATACGTACCTCATGTTTAGTCCTCATAAGACGGATCAAGCTCTTGTTCAGTTCGTAGTCTCTCTCCAGATGACTTGTGAAGCCGGAACAAAGTTGGTGGAACTCCAGCTTCTCATATTGGGGGAGCTTGAGGGCGTCTGTGTCTTCATCAGGGGACAGGCGAGTTGCCTTGGAGGTATGTTTGGAAAGCATGACAGTTTGAGGAGTGGAGTAGCCAATGCCAGTGACCACGACGTCTGGATCGTCAGTCGCCTTGAGAGGGCTTACCAGTGGTCTCCTTCAAAATGACATGCGAGTCATCCCGGGTTTCGGGAATATCATAAGCCGCCGTTTGCTCCTCATCAGTCTCAGGAACAGAGGTGCTCGTGCCTAAGGCATCAGATGTTCGGAGAGCAGAAGGAGAGTCGCCGGTTTTTCTTCTCTTGGCTTGTGCCCTGCGACAAAAGCACCAAAATTAAAAGCACATATCATTGTTTATAAAAAATTGTATTAGCAAAGAAGACTCACCCTTGCACACGAATCATCGGCGGGAGAGCAGATATTGTCGAGTCGCCAAATGTAGGGGGAGAAGTCTGACAGGACAAAGGCTTGAGGTTGACAAAGTGGCGACTCATAGTTTACACGACAAAGGGTATGATAAAACAAGGATGTACCTCGTTGGTGCATTTCCGACCGGTTGTCTTCTCACGCAGTCCGGTGATCAAGTTGCCAGAGCGACTACGGGTCTTGCGCGTGGGGTAAATCTTGCTTTCTTCAAAAGGAAAACAGAGTCCATATAAGCATGTGGATGAGACATGGGCACCTTTCTGCAGATCCGCCTGGCTGGTCTAGGGGAAGGAGAAGGTGAGTCGGAAGAAATGGAAATTACCTCGACTGCATCGTTTTTGCTCTGATGATCCTCGCCCTACACATAAGGATGCATGGTATAAATGTAAGTCGGAACACATAGATGATGAGTGAAGGGGAAACCTTACCTCTGAATGTGCCTCATCTGCTTGTGAGTCGCCAACAAAAGATGTATCTTTGGTGGTGGCTTTCTTTTTGCTCACCGTCTTCTTCTTTTTTGGCGGCGGCTTGGTGGACTTCGGGGCAACTGCTTTGCGCCCGTTCGCCAAAATACATCGGTTTTTTGATGGACAGAGGCAAATCTTAAGCCAAGAACATTGTTAAGCATAAAAGAGACAAAGGGCGGCTTGGATTCTTACTGGTGGCAGCGGGTTGGCGCGGCAGAATGCCTTAACACCAATCTTGGCGCATTCTTCCAAGGTTTCGTCGGTTTGTTTCTTGATGACTCCGACAATTTTGCTCTCTGAGAGCCTGTGGCGACTGAAGCATTGGGGATGGTCAACTGTACCGTCGTAGTCATACATCAGCCCGTCTCGGCGACTCAGGGGAAGGATGTTCCATTCTATCCAGCAGCGGAATAGGTCGATCCCGATGAGCCCGTTGTTGTTCAGAGATTTCAACTCGAAGAAGATTGGGATAAACTCCGACTCTTCTTCTTATGTGAGCTTATCGGGAAATTTGAAGTCCATGGGCAGGCGGTCTGCTCTGAAGCCTGGAAGAGGGTTCTCGTCAGGTGTAGAAGTGTCTCGGTAGTAGAACCATGACTCGGCCCAGCCTTTGGGATGGCTGGGCAGAAGAACTGTCGGAAATCCACGTTCGCGGCGTCTTTGGATGTTGACTCCTCCGAGCTCGTGGTTGGGACCGTTGGGAAACCCGGTCTGGCGGTTTAGATGGAAAAAGTTCCAGAATAAGGGGATCACGGGTTCTCTCTGCAAATATATTTCGCAGAAGATCTGGAACTGGCACAAGTTGCTGATGGAGTTGGGTCCCAGATCTTGAGGATGGACGTTGAGGAATTGCAGGACGTCCTAGAAAAACTTTGACCCGGGAGGTTTAAAATCGCGCTCAAGGTAACCGGTAAAGATTACTACCTCTCCTGGAGCGGGGTTGGGAGTCAACTCACCCGAGGCGGTTCTCCAACCAATGGTTTCCTTGCTGTCAAGGAGACCCGCCTTAACAAACTTCTCGAGCGTGGCATCGTCGACTTTGGTTGGTAACCAGTCACACTTCGTAATGGCCATGACTACAAAAGAGAGGGGAACGAGGCGACTCAGTAAAAGACTAGGAAATGTTCTAACCCGCCGGTATGGGTCTACCGTGTTTGTAAAAGATTTGGTAACCCGCCAAATGGTTGACATACGTCGCATCCCGTTATTTGGGCGATCTATGGGCATATCTTCAAAAGTATTCTGACTCGCCCTTCAGACTGGAAGAGAAGGTGTCATAGCTATAGTAATAAACCTAAGTCGCTATGAAGGCTGGAGCTAAACGACGACTTTCAGAGGTGTTTTGTTCTTTAGAGATATTCACATCAGATGAACAAACATGTTTCTAAAGATAGGCAGTAAGTTGTGGATCTACGAGTAGGTCAAAATAGAAGGATATTGCCTGGAATAATGATGGTGAACTATGTATATAACGCAGCGACAATGTTAGGTCAGTACTATGTAGGTTTAAGCTGGCAAAAGGACATGATTAAAAGGCCGAAGCTTGCTACTGCCTAAGGTCAATCACGAGAGCATGGAACGGATCTAAAGCAGTTAAGGGTGTTCATCACATTGTGGAAGCTAGCTCACAAGAGGCTACACTCATGGCGTTCTCGGCCTAACCCTAAATGGAGGGAGTGTGTGTACCTGAGAGTAGGAGATCGGTGTCGGGGACGAATGCGCAGCGCTTCGTGTTCCATAATGCTCGGAAGGTCGCGGTTGATGGAGAAGCTCCAGGAGCGTGATACGTCCATTTTGCATCATGCTTTCCTGTTGATATTTATTGCTTTATGGGCTGTTATATTACTTTGTGGTACCATATTTATGCCTTTTCTCTCTTATTTTGCAAGGTTTATTTGAAGAGGGAGAATTCAGGCAGCTAGAATTCTGGACTGGAAAAGGAGCAAATCTTAGCCCACTATTCTGCACATCTCCAAATGCCCTGAAAAGTTACGTGGATTTTTTTTGGGATTATACCGGAGGGGGGCTGCCAGGGCGCCACAAGCTCTGCCACCGCCACCCCTGGTGGTGGAGTGGGGGCTTGTGGGCTCCCTGACGGCCCACTAGCTCCCCTCTTTTGCTATATGAAGGGTTTTGGTCCAGAAAAAATCATACAGGAGATTTTTCGTGGTTTCGCCGCCGCCACGAGGCGGAACTTGAGCAGATCCAATCTAGAGCTCCGGCAGGACGGTCCTGCCGGGGAAACTTCCCTCCCGGAGGGAGAAATCATCGCCGTTGTCATCACAATAGTCCTCTAGTCGGAGGGGAGGCATATTCATCAACATCTTCATCAACACCATCTCCTCTCCAATCCCTAGTTCATCTCTTGTAACCAATCTTCGTCTCGCGACTCTGATTGGTACTTGTAAGGTTGCTAGTAGTGTTGATTACTCTTTCTAGTTGATGCTAGTTGGATTACTTGGTGGAAGAGTTTATGTTCAGATCCTTGATGCTATTCATTACACCTCTAATCATGATTATTACTATGCTTTGTGAGTAGTTAATTTTGTTCCTGAGGACATGGGATAAGTCATGCTGATAATAGTCATGTGAATTTGATATTCGTTCGGTATTTTGATCTGTTGTATGTTGTTTTTCCTCTAGTGGTGTTATGTGGACGTCGATTATGTAACACTTCACCATATTTGGGCCTAGAGGAAGGAATTGGGGAGTAGTAAGTAGATGATGGGTTGCTGGAGTGCCAGAAGCTTAAACCCCAGTCTATGCGTTGCTTCGTGAGGGGCTGATTTGGATCGACTAGTTTAATGCTATGGTTAGACTTTATATTAATTCTTCTTTTGTAGTTGCGGATGCTTGCGAGAGAGGTTAATCATAAGTGGGATGCTTGTCTAAGTAAGGGCAGTACCCAAGCGCTGGTCCACCCACATTTCAAACTATCAAAGTAACGAACGCGAATCATATGAACATGATGAAACTAGCATGACAGAAATTCCCGTGTGTCCTCGGGAGCGTTTTTCCTCCTATATGACTTTGTTCAGGCTTGTCCCTTGCTACAAAAGGGATTGGTACACTTGATGCACCGTTGCTACTACTTGTTACTTTTCACTTGTTACGTTTCACCTCGCTACACAATCACTTGTTACCGCTACTTTCAGTGCTTGCAGTTATTACCTTGCTGAAATCCGTTTATCAGAGCCTTCTGCTCCTCGTTGGGTTCGACACTCTTACTTATCGAAAGGACTACGATTGATCCCCTATACTTGTGGCTCATCAAGACTCTTTTCTGGCCCCGTTGCCGGGGAGTGAAGCGCCTTCGGTAAGTGGAAATTGGTAAGGAAACATTTTTATACTGTGCTGAAATTTATTGTCACTTGTCACTATGGAAACTGTTCCTTTGAGGAGTTTTTTCGGGGTATATTCACCACGAACGGAAGCACGAGGAGTTGTTCCTCAACCTGAGGTACCTACTGAAAATATCTTTTATGAAATTCCTTCGGGTATGCTTGAGAAACTCCTGGCTAATCCTTTTACATGAGATGGATCTTCACATCCAGACTTGCATCTAATCTATGTAGATGAAGTTTGTGGTTTATTTAAGCTTGCAGGTTTGCCCGAGGATGAGGTAAAGAAGAAAGTCTTTCCTTTATCTTTGAAGGATAAGGTGTTGATATGGTATAGGCTATGTGATGATACTGGATCATGGGGCTACATTCGGTTGAAATTGGAATCTCATCAAAAGTTCTATCCTATGCATTTAGTACATCGTGATCGGAACTTTATTTATAACTTTTGGCCTCGTGACAGGGAAAGCATAGCTCAAGCTTGGGGGAGGCTTAAATCAATGCTATATTCATGCCCCAATCATGAGCTCTCGAGAGAAATCATCACTCAAAACTTTTATGCTCGACTTTCTCATGAAGATCGTACCATGCTTGACACTTCTTGTACCGGTTCTTTTATGAAGAAGGATTTTGATCACAAGTGGAATTTATTGGAAAGAATCAAACGCAACTCTGAAGTTTGGGAGCTGGAGGAAGGTAAGGAGTCAGGTATGAATTTCCAGTTTGATTGCGTTAAATCTTTTCTTGAGACAAACACTTTTAGAGATTTTAGCGCTAAGTATGGACTTGACTCTGAGATAGTAGCTTCTATATGTGAACTTTTGCTGCCCATGTTGATCTTCCCAAAGAGAAGTGGTTCAAATATCATCCTCCTGTAGAAAGCAACATAGCCAAAACCAATCTAGTTTAGGAGAAAGTCATTGCTTTTAGTGATCCTGTTGTTCCTTATGCTTACACTGAGAAACCACCATACCCTGCTAGGATAAAGGATTATTCTAAAGCTCCAACTGTGATACGTAGGGGTTACATTAGACCACTTGCACCCCCTGAGGAGATTAGAGTTGAACCTAGTATTTCTATTATCAAAGATCTCTTAGCCGAAGACGTAGACGGGCATGTTATTAAATTCTGTGAGGACTCCGCTAGAATTGCTAAACCTCAGGCGAAAGACAAACACGGACCTGTAGTTGGCCTGCCCGTTCTTTCTGTCAACATAGGAGATCATTGTTACCATGGTTTATGTGATATGGAATCTAGTGTTAGTGCAATACCCCATTCTCTATATGATGAAATCAAAGATGAGATTGCACCTGTTGAGTTAGAACCCATTGATGTCACTATTATGCTAGCTAATAGAGACACTATCTGCCCTGTGGGAATTATGAGAGACGTAGAAGTCCTGTGTGGTAAGACGAAGTATCCTACTGATTTTCTCATCCTTGGAACTGCACAAGATAACTTTTGTCCCATCATATTTGGTAGACCCTTTATCAACACTGTCAATGCTCACATTGATTGCATTAAGCATACTATCACAGTTAGTTTCGAGGGTGTGTCTCATGAATTTAACTTCTCCAAGTTTGGAAGACAACCCCATGAAAAAGAGTTGTCTGGTAGGGATGAAATCATTGCTCTTGCCTCTATTGCCATACCTCCTACGGATCCTTTAGAGCAATATCTGCTAGAGCATGAAAATGATATGCATATGGAGGAGAGAGATGAGATAGATAAAATTCTCTTAGAACAATATCCTATGCTCAAGAATAATCTGCGTGTTGAACTACTTGGGGATCCTCCCCCACCAAAGGGTGATCCTGTGTTCGAGCTTAAACAGTTGCCTGATACTCTTAAGTATGCCTATCTTGATGAGAAGGAGATATATCCTGTCATTATTAGTGCTCTCCTCTCAGAGCACGACGAGAAGAAGTTACTAAGAACTCTGAGGAAGCACCGTGCTGCTATTGGATATACTCTTGATGATCTTAAGGGTATTAGTCCTACTGTATGTCAGCACAAGATTAAAACTGATCCTGACTTTAAACCAGTTGCTGATCATCAAAGGAGATTAAATCCTAAGATGAAAGACGTCGTTAGAAAAGAAATATTAAATCTTCTGGAAGCAGGAATCATTTATCTAGTTGCACATAGTGATTGGGTAAGTCTAGTACATTGCGTACCTAACAAGGGAGGTATCACCGTCGTTCCTAATGATAAGGATGAACTAATCCCACAAAGGATTATTACCGGCTATAGGATGGTGATAGACTTCTGGAAACTGAACAAGGTAACCAGGAAAGATCATTATCCTTTGCTGTTTATCGACCAAATGCTAGAAAGGCTATCAAAGCACACACACTTCTGCTTTCTAGACGGTTATTCAGGTTACTCGCAAATACCTGTTGCACAATCTGATCAGGAGAAAACCACTTTCACCTGCCCTTTCGGTACCTTTGCCTATAGACGTATGCCTTTTGGCTTATGCAATGCACCTGCCACCTTTCAAAGATGTAGGATGGATATATTCTCTGACTTTTGTGAAAAGATTGTCGAGATTTTCATGGATGACTTCTCCGTTTACGGGTCTTCCTTTGATGATTGCCTCAACAACCTTGATCGAGTCTTACAGAGATGCAAAGATACCAACCTCGTCTTGAATTGGGAGAAGTGCCACTTTATGGTAAACGAAGGTATCGTCTTAGGACACAAAATTTCTGAGAGAGGCATTGAAGTTGTCAAGGCTAAGGTTGATGCAATTGAGAAAATGCCTTGCCCCACTGATATCAGAGGTATACGAAGTTTCCTAGGTCATGCTGGTTTCTATAGAAGGTTCATTAAAGACTTCTCTAAGATTTCTAGGCCTCTTACCAACCTCTTGCAGAAGGATGTTCCTTTTGTTTTCGATGAGGATTGTGAGGAAGATTTCGAAATACTTAAGAAGGCTTTGATAACCACACCTATTGTTCAACCACCTGACTGGAACTTGCCCTTTGAAATTATGTGTGACGCTAGTGATTATGCTGTTGGTGCTGTTCTAGGACAATGAGTTGACAAGAAGTTGAATGTTATTCACTACGCTAGTAAAACTCTAGACAATGCTCAAAGAAACTACGCCACTACGGAGAAGGAATTTTTAGCAGTCGTGTTTGCATGTGAAAAGTTCAGATCTTATATAGTTGACTCCAAAGTCACTATTCACTCTGATCATGCTGCTATTAAGTACCTTATGGAGAAGAAGGACGCTAAGCCTAGGCTGATCACATGGGTTCTCCTGCTACAGGAATTTGATTTGCACGTCGTTGACCGAAAGGGTGCTGATAACCCTGTAGAAGATAACTTGTCTAGGCTAGAGAATGTCCTTGATGACCCACTACCTATTGATGACAACTTTCCTGATGAGCAACTAAATGTCATCCGCACTTCACATAGTGCACCGTGGTATGCCGATTATGCAAACTATATCGTAGCCAAATACATACCACCCAGTTTCACCTATCAGCAAAAGAAGAAGTTCTTCTTTGATTTGAGACTCTACTTTTGGGATGATCCTCACCTTTATAAGGAAGGAGTAGATGGTGTTATTAGACGTTGTGTGCCTGAACATGAACATGGACAAATCCTGCAGAAGTGTCATTCCGAAGCCTACGGAGGACACCATGCTGGAGATAGAACTGCCCATAAGGTATTGCAATCAGGTTTCTATTGGCCCACTCTCTTCAAGGATGCCCGTAAGTTTGTCTTGTCTTGTGACAAATGCCAAATAAAAGGGAACATCACTAAGCGTCAGGAAATGCCTATGAACTATTCACTTGTCATTGAGCCGTTTGATGTCTGGGGCTTTGATTATATGGGACCCTTCCCAAGTTCCAATGGGTACACTCACATCTTACTTGCTGTGGATTACGTTACTAAGTGGGTAGAAGCTATCCCCACTAAAAATGCTGATCACCACACCTATATTAAGATGCTTAAAGAAGTCATTTTCCCAAGATTTGGAGTCCCTAGATATCTGATGACTGATGGCGGTTCACACTTCATTCATGGTGTTTTCCGCAAGATGCTCACTAAGTATGATGTCAACCATAGAGTTGCATCTCCTTAGCATCCTCAGTCTTGTGGTCAAGTGGAGTTGAGTAATAGGGAGATCAAGCTGATCCTACAAACGACCGTCAATAGATCTCAAAAGAATTGATCTAGCAAACTTGACGATGCACTATGGGCTTATAGGACTGCTTATAAGAATCCCATGGGCATGTCACCGTATAAAATGGTTTACGGTAAGGCCTGTCATTTACCTCCTGAGCTGGAACACAAAGCTTATTGGGCAATGAAAGAGCTCAACTTTGATTTCAAACTTGCCGGTGAGAAGCGGTTGTTTGATATCAGCTCGTTAGATGAATGGAGGGCCGAGGCATATGAGAATGCCAAGTTGTTCAAGGAAAAGGTTAAGATATGGCACGACAAACCAATACAGAACCGAGAGTTCAATGTAGGTGATTATGTCCTGCTATACAATTCTCGTTTGAGATTCTTTGCAGGCAAGCTTCGCTCTAAATGGGAAGGTCCTTATGTTATCGAGGAAGTATATCATTCCAGTGCCATCAAAATGAATAACACGGAAGGAAATTTTCCTAGAGTGGTAAATGGGCAAAGATTGAAGCATTACATCTCTGGTACTCCCATAAATGTTGAGACCAATATTATCAATGTCATAACTCCAGAGGAGTACATAAGGGATGTTTATCAGCCTGTTTCAGACCTTGAAAACGAAGAGGTATCTGTTTCCGTAAGAAATTGGACTCCGATGCTTTTCCAATAGGAAATTTCCTCCGTTTTGGAATTTTTGGAAAATTAGAAAAATAAAAAGCAGTCCGGAGAGCGAACGAAGCGGCCACAAGCCCTGCCACCGCCCCCTACACCCTAGTGGCGGAGGGCAAGCTTGTGGGCACCTCGTGTGCTTCCCGGACTCCGATTTCTTGCGGAGCACTCCTTCTGGTCCAGAAAAAATCAATATATACTCGCCCGAAGGTTTTGATCCCCGTATCGCGTAGTCTTCCTCTGTTTTCGTTTCGAGCCTGTTTCTGTGGCAGATCTAGATCATCATGACTTCCCCAAACGCTCCTAAGGACAAGATCTTCCAGAAGGTCATCAATCCCTACCTCACGGAAGTGCTAAAAGACCTTCAATCTATCAAGATGAGCGAGAGGATGTTGCACATCCGTGATGTTGAGGGGCCTAAGAAGACCGTAAGCGTGGAGACGAGGCTCGAAGCAATGGAGCAACAAGTCTTCAAGTGCCAAGGGATGGTGGAGCGTGGACTCAACGCCAACCACATGATGATCACAGAGTTCACTAGCAATCACAAGATGGATGCCATTGACATTGGGAAACACCTCTCCAGGCTCTATGACAGGGTTGATCAACTTCAGGGCCAGATCTATGACCTGCAGAACCAAAACTGTGAGTATGAGTACAGATTTAAATCAATAAGGTTGGCTGCAGATTTGAGGATTCCGGCGACTCGTTCGTGCTGCCATGATGGAGCACCTATGCCTTGGAAGACGGATGATCAGACTACTCCAACAACTCCACCACCATCACCACCAAAGGAAGACAACTAAGCATTGGTATGGTCAATCCCCTTGCTTTCTGCCAAGCTTGGGGGAGTTGCCTTGGTATCCTATCACCTTTATATCTTTTGCTTTTACCTTTATTTTAGTTCTTTCCTTTTCAGTTTTTATTTCTTATCTTAGAGGAGTAAGTCTTTAGTGTTTAGTTTGAGTCTTTAGCTTTTGTCTCAACCCCGATTTATTCGAGCATACGAGCTATATAATAAAGAGTATCTTAGTCAAGGGCTTTGCTTTCTGCCATGATCAAAAGTATGAAAAGAACGATAGCATGAAAGATCATGAGACGATCTTACGGAAAGTGATAACTTCACATATGACACGTATGATGATTGAAACTTGTTGAGAATAAATCAACATAGACCTCAGTCATTGTTGCAATTAATAAGAAGTAATAAGGAAAGAGAGGTTCACATATAAACATATCATCTTAGACACTTTTTACAATTGTGAGCACTCACCAAACTATTACATGCTTAGGAGTAGATGTTGGACAAGGAAGACAACCTAATGAATTGTGTTTGCTTGGTTCCAAATAGTGTTATATGATTAGAGATCCCTTAGCATGTGACGTTTGCTTCCACCTCACATTAGCCAAAACTCCCACACCAAGTAGAGATACTACTTGTGCATCCATAAACCTTCAACCCAGTTTTGCCATGAGAGTCCACCATACCTACCTATGGATTGAATAAGATCCTTCAAGTAAGTTGTCATCGGTGGAAGCAATAAAAATTTCTCTCTAATATGCATGATCTATTAGTGTGTGGAAAATAAGCTTTGTACGAACCTGTGATGAGGAAGACATAAAAGCGACAGACTGCATAATAAAGTTCTTTATCACAGGAGGCAATATAAAGTGACGTTCCTCCGCACTAAGAGGACACGCATTCAAACGTCAAAAGCGCATGATAACCTGTGCTTCCCTCTGCGAAGGGCCTATCTTGTACCTTTACTTTTTACCCTTGTAAGAGTCATGGTGATCTTCACCAATTTGCTATTTTGCCTTTGTCTTGGCTACCGTCACATGCTTGGGAAAGATCTATATTCATATATCAACTTGGAGTTGAGTACTCATGCTTTATTATTGTTGACTTTGCCCTTGCGGTAAATAGTTGGGAGGCAAAACTATAAGCCCCTATCTTCCTTTGTGTCCAGCTGAAACTTTGACACCATGAGTACCATGTGAGTTGTAACAATTGTGGAAAAGAAAAGAGGTGATTGAGTATGTGGATTTGCCTTACAAGCTCTTATTTGACTCTTTCTGATGTTGTGATAAATTGCAATTGCTTCAACGACTTTGGAATGTTTTTGGTTACTTCTCGGTAAGGTTTTTGCTTCATGCTCTGCTTTGTGAAGGAATTGTTACTTTCCCATAAAAATCTTTATGATGTATTGCTGTCCTATGTGTGATCATGATGCCCTCATGTCCGTATTATGTTTTATCGACACCTTCGTCCCTAAACATGTGGACATGTTTATGGAACTAGGTTTTCGCTTGAGGACAAGGGAGGTCTAAGCTTGGGGGAGTTGATACGTCCATTTTGCATCATGCTTTCATGTTGATATTTATTGCTTTATCGGCTATTATATTACTTTGTGGTACCATATTAATGCCTTTTCTCTCTTATTTTGCAAGGTTTATTTGAAAAGGGAGAATTCAGGCAGCTGGAATTCTGGACTGGAAAAGGAGCAAATCTTAGTCCACTATTCTGCACATCTCCAAATGCCCTGAAAGGTTATGTGGAATTTTTTGGGATTATATATAAAAAATACTGGGTGAAAGAAGTACGAGAGGGGGGCTGCGAGGGCGCCACAAGCCCTGCCACCGCCACCCCCTGGTGGCGGAGGGCAATCTTGTGTGCTCCCTGGCGGTCCACTAGCCCCCTCTTTTTCTATATGAAGGGTTTCGTTCCAGAAAAATCAATCGGGAGTTTTTTCGTGGTTTCGCCACCGCCACGAGGCGGAACTTGAGCAGATCCAATCTAGAGCTCCGGCAGGACGATCCTGCCGGGGAAAGTTCCCTCTCGGAGGGGGAAATCGTCGCCATCGTCATTAACAACACTCCTCTCGTCGGAGGGGATGCATCTTCATCAACATCATCTCCTCTCCAATCCCTAGTTCATCTCTTGTAACCAATCTCCATCTCACGACTCCGATTGGTACTTGTAAGGTTGCTAGTAGTGTTGATTACTCTTTGTAGTTGATGCTAGTTGGATTACTTGGTGGAAGAGTTTATGTTCAGATCCTTGATGCTATTCATTACACCTCTGATCATGATTATTATTATGCTTTGTGAGTAGTTACTTTTGTTCCTGAAGACATGGGATAAGTCATGCTGATAATAGTCATGTGAATTTGATATTTCGATATGCTGTATGTTGCTTTTCCTCTAGTGGTGTTATGTGAACGTCGACTACATTACACTTCACCATATTTGGGCCTAGAGGAAGGCATTGGGGAGTAGTAAGTAGATGATGGGTTGCTGGAGTGACAGAAGCTTAAACCCCAGTCTATGCGTTGCTTCGTGAGGGGCTGATTTGGATCCACTAGTTTAATGCTATGGTTGGACTTTGTCTTAATTCTTCTTTTGTAGTTGCGGATGCTTGCGAGAGAGGTTAATCATAAGTGGGATGCTTGTCCAAGTAAGGGCAGTACCCAAGCGCCGGTCCGCCCACATATCAAACTATCAAAGTAACGAACGCGAATAATATGAACATGATGAAACTAGCATGACAGAAATTCCTGTGTGTCCTCGGGAGCGTTTTTCCTCCTATAAGACTTTGTTCAGGCTTGTCCCCTGCTACAAAAGGGATTGGGCCACTTGCTGCACCGTTGCTACTACTTGTTACTTTTCACTTGTTACGTTTCACCTCACTACACAATCACTTGTTACCGCTACTTTCAGTGCTTGCAGTTATTACCTTGCTGAAATCTGTTTATCAGAGCCTTCTGCTCCTCGCTGTGTTCGACACTCTTACTTATCGAAAGGACTACGATTGATCCCCTATACTTGTGGGTCATCAGGGCCGGAGACGACGGCTAGGCGCTGGTGCTCGGAGATGAGGTGCGCGAGGAAGATGAGGAAGAGATGGAGGTTGGTCACGGGGTCTCCTTCCCCTCATTTTCCTTGTTATTTAAAGGGCAGGAACAGAAATCGAGGTGTCGAGGCGGAAATTGGGGTGACAAGTCAGAGGTTGCGATGATGGCGCCTAGATTCTCGGGATAAGTAATTATGAGCGAAAGATCCATTGATGGTTGCGGAGGTGTGATGACCCACAAGTATAGGGGATCAATCGTAGTCCTTTCGATAAGTAAGAGTGTCGAACCCAACGAGGAACAGAAGGATCTGACAAGTGGTTTTCAGCAAGGAAATATCTGCTAGCACTGAAATTATCGGTAACAAGTGATTGTGTGGTGAGATGATTCATAGCGAGCAACAAGTAACAAAATTAGCAACGATGCAGAAAAGTGTCCCAATCCCTTTTGTAGCAAGGGACAAGCCTGGAAAAAGTCTTATAGGAGGAAAAACGCTCCCGAGGACACACGGGAATTTCTGTCATGCTAGTTTTCATCATGTTCATATGATTCATGTTCGTTACTTTGATAGTTTGATATGTGGGTGGACCTGCGCTTGGGTACTGCCCTTACTTGGACAAGCATCCCACTTATGATTAACCCCTCTCGTAAGCATCCGCAACTATGAAATAAGAATTAAGACAAAGCCTAACCATAGCATTAAACTAGTGGATCCAAATCAGCCCCTTACGAAGCAACACATAAACTAGGGTTTAAGCTTCTGTCACTCTAGCAACCCATCATCTACTTACTACTTCCCAATGCCTTCCTCTAGGCCCAAATAATGGTGAAGTATTATGTAGTCGACGTTCACATAACACCACTAGAGGAAAAACAACATACATCATATCAAAATACCGAACGAATACCAAATTCACATGACTACTATTAGCATGACTTATCCCATGTCCTCAGGAACAAAAGTAACTACTCACGAAGCATAATCATATTCATGACCAGAGAGGTAACGAGTAGCATCAAGGATCTGAACATAAACTCTTCCACCAAATAATCCAACTAGCATCAACTACAAAGAGTAATCAACACTACTAGCAACCTTACAAGTACCAATCGAAGTCGCGAGACGGAGATTGGTCACAAGTGATGAACTAGGGTTTGGAGATGAGATGGTGCTGATGAAGATGTTGATGGTGACAAGTCCCCTCCGATGAGAGGACAGTTGGTGATGACGATGGCGATGATTTCCCCCTCCGGGAGGGAAGTTTCCTCGGCAGGATCGCCCTGCCGGAGCTCTAGATTGGTTCTGCTCAAGTTCCGCCTCATGGCGGCGGCGAAACCACGAAAAAGCTCCTCCTTGATTTTTTCTGGACGAAACCCTCCATATAGCAAAAGAGGGGGGCCAGTGGGCTGCCCACAAGCCCCCATGGCGCGGCCTGGGGGGGGGGGGGTGGCCGCGCCGTCCAGGCTTGTGGCCACCCTCTGGGCCCCTCTGGCGCTTCTTCGACCCATTATTTTTGCTAAATCGGGAAAAAAAATCCTCGTTGATTTTTACGGCGTTTGGAGTTCCACAGAATAGGTATGTCAACTTTGCTCCACTTTCCGGTCAGAATTTGAGTTGCCGGTATTCTCCCTCTTCATGTAAACCTTGCAAAATAAGTGAGAAAAGGCATAAGAATAGTACCGTGAAGTGAAATAACAACCAAAGAAGCGATAAATATCAACATGAAAACATGATGCAAAATGGACGTATCAACTCCCCCAAGCTTAGACCTCGCTTGTCCTCAAGAGAAAGCCTAGCTCACTAAATATGTCCACATGTTTAGGGAGAGAGGTGTCGACAAAACAAGATACGAACATGCATGCATCATGATCAAAACCAGAATAATAATACCAACATATAATCTCTCATGCTAAGTGATAATTCCTTCACAAAGTAAAGCATGGATCGAGAACCTTACCGAGAAGTAACAACCGATAGCCTTTAGTCATTGAAGCAATTGCAATTTATCACAACACCACAAAGAGTCAAATAAGAGCTTGTAAAGAAAATCCACATACTCAATCATTCTTTCGTTCTCTACAATTGCTACAACTCACGTGGTACTCATGAGATCAAAGTTTCAGCTGTACACAGAGAAAGATAGGGGCTTATAGTTTTGCCTCCCAACTGCTTACCTCAAGGGTAATGTCAACAATAATAATTCATGAATGCCTACCTCCAAGTTGACATATGAATATAGATCTTTCCCAAGCATATGACGTTAGCCAAGATAAAGGCGAAATAAGGAATTGGTGAAGATCACCATGACTCTTTGAAGGGCAAAAAGTAAAGGTACAAGATAGGCCCTTCGCAGAGGGAAGCAGAGGTTGTCATGCGCTTTTGAGGTTTGGATGTGTGTCCTCTTAGTGCGGAGGAACGTCACTTTATATTGCCTCTTGTGATAAAGAACTTTATTATGTAGTCTGTCGCTTTTATGTCTTCCTCATCAGAGGTTTGTACAAAGCTTATTTTCCACACACTAATAGATCAAACATATTAGAGAGAAATTTTTATTGCTTGCACCGATGACAACTTACTTGAGGGATCTTATTCAATCCATAGGTAGGTATGGTGGACACTCAAGGCAAAACTGGTTTGAAGGTTTATGGATGCACAAGTAGTATCTCTACTTAGTGCGGGAGGTTTTGGCTGATATGAGGTGGAAGCAATCGTCATATGCTAAGGGATCTCTAATCATATAACATTGTTCAGAGCCAAGCAAACACAATTCATTATGTTGTCTTCCTTGTCCAACATCTACTTCTAGGCATGTAATAGTTTAGTGAGTGTTCACAATCGTAGATGGTGTAAGAGATGATATATTTATATGTGAACCTCTCCTTCTTTATCACTTCCTATTAATTGCAACAATGACCAAGGTCTACGTTTGCCTACCCTCAACAAGTTTCAATCCTCATCCTTTTTATATATGAAGCCATCACTTCCATAAGATCATTGCATGATCTTTCATGCTTTTGTTCTATTCTCACTCTTTTGATCATGGAAAGAGGCAAAGCCCTTCAACTAAGACACTCTTTATTATAAGGCTGACGAGCAAGAATACAACGGGGGTGACACAAAGCAAAACTCAAAACTAAAACACTAAGACTGTTAAACCACTAGAGAAAGAGAAAACTGTAAATAAAACTAAAACAAAGGTAAAGGCAAAAGATGTGATGGTGATACGATACCGGGGCAACTCCCCCAAGCTTGGCACAAGCCAAGGGGATTGCCCATACCAATGCTCAGTTGTCTGCCTTTGCTGGTGAAGGTGGTGGAGTTGTTGCAACATGAGTTTGATCCTCCGTCTTCCAAGGCATAGGTGCACCATCTTGGAAAGATGAACGAGTCTCGGGAATCCTCAAATCTGCAGCCAACCGTATTGATTTAAATCTATACTCATACTCACAGTTTTAGTTCTGCAGGTCATAGATCTGGGCCTGCAGTTGACCAATCCTATCATAGAGCCTGGAGAGATGCTTCCCAATGTCATTTGCATCAATCCTGTGCTTGTTGGTGAACTCCGTGATCATCATGTGGTTGGCGTTGAGTCCACGCTCCACCATCCCTTGGCACTTGAAGACTTGTTGCTCCATTGCTTCGAGCCTCGTCTCCACGCTTCCGGTCTTCTTAGGCCCCTCAACATAACGGATGTGCAACATGCCCTCACGCATCTCGATAGATTGAGGGTGTTGCAGCACTCTCGTGAGGTAGGGATTGATGACCTTCTCGAAGATCTTGTCCTTCGGAGCTTTTGGGGAAGTCACTGTTGGGGAACGTCGCATGGGAAACAAAATTTTTCCTACGCGCACGAAGACCTATCATGGTGATGTCCATCTACGAGAGGGGATGAGTGATCTACGTACCCTTGTAGATCGTACAGCAGAAGCGTTAGTGAACGCGGTTGATGTAGTGGAACGTCCTCACGTCCCTCGATCCGCCCCGCGAACAATCCCGCGATCAGTCCCACGATCTAGTACCGAACGGACGGCACCTCCGCGTTCAGCACACGTACAGCTCGACGATGATCTCGGCCTTCTTGATCCAGCAAGAGAGATGGAGAGGTAGAAGAGTTCTCCAGCAGCGTGACGGCGCTCCGGAGGTTGGTGATGACCTTGTCTCAGCAGGGCTCCGCCCGAGCTCTGCAGAAACGCGATCTAGAGGAAAAACCGTGGAGGTATGTGGTCGGGCTGCCGTGGAAAAGTCGTCTCAAATCAGCCCTAAACCCTCCATATATATAGGTGGGAGGGAGGGGAGGAGGCAGCCTCAAAACCTAAAGGTTTGGCCGAAATTGGAGGTGGAGGAGTCCTACTCCAATCCTACTTGGAGTAGGATTCCACCTTCCCACTTGGAAACTCTTTCCACCTTGTGTTTTTTCCTTCTCAAACCTTATGGGCCTTAGTGGGAACTTATTCCAGCCCACTAGGGGCTGGTTTATCTCTTCCCATAGCCCATGAGACCCCTTGGGGCGTGACACCCCTCCCGATGGTCCCCGGCACCCCTCCCGGCATTCCCGGTACACTACCGATGAGCCCGAAACTTTTCCGGTAATGCACGAAAACCTTCCGGTAACCAAATGAGGTCATCCTATATATCAATCTTCGTTTCCGGACCATTCCGGAAACCCTCGTGACGTCCGTGATCTCATCCGGGACTCCGAACAACATTCGGTAACCAACCATATAACTCAAATACGCATAAAACAACGTCGAACCTTAAGTGTGCAGACCCTGCGGGTTCGAGAACTATGTAGACATGACCCGAGAGACTCCTCAGTCAATATCCAATAGCGGGACCTGGATGCCCATATTGGATCCTACATATTCTACGAAGATCTTATCGTTTCAACCTCAGTGCCAAGGATTCATATAATCCCGTATGTCATTCCCTTTGTCCTTCGGTATGTTACTTGCCCGAGATTCGATCGTTAGTATCCGCATACCTATTTCAATCTCGTTTACCGGCAAGTCTCTTTACCCGTTCCGTAATACAAGATCCCGCAACTTACATTAAGTTATATTGCTTGCAAGGCTTGTGTGTGATGTTGTATTACCGAGTGGGCCCCGAGATACCTCTCCGTCACACGGAGTGACAAATCCCAGTCTCGATCTATACTAACTCAACGAACACCTTCGGAGATACCTGTAGATCATCTTTATAGTCACCCAGTTACATTGCGACATTTGATACACACAAAGCATTCCTCCGGTGTCTGTGAGTTATATGATCTCATGGTCATAGGAACAAATACTTGACACGCAGAAAACAGTAGCAACAAAATGACACGATCAACATGCTACGTCTATTAGGTTGGGTCTAGTCCATCACATGATTCTCCTAATGATGTGATCCCGTTATCAAGTGACAACACTTGCCTATGGCCAGGAAACCTTGACCATCTTTGATCAACGAGCTAGTCAACTAGAGGCTTACTAGGGACAGTGTTTTGTCTATGTATCCACACAAGTATAGTGTTTCCAATCAATACAATTATAGCATGGATAATAAACAATTATCATGAACTAAGAAATATAATAATAACTAATTTATTATTGCCTCTAGGGAATATTTCCAACAGTCTCCCACTTGCACTAGAGTCAATAATCTAGTTCACATCACCATGTGATTCCAACGAATCCAACACCGATATAGTTATGGGGTCTGATCACGTCTTGCTCGTGAGAGAGGTTTTAGTCAACGGTTCTGAAACTTTCAGATTCGTGCGTTCTTTACAAATTTTTATGTCATCTTATAGATGCTGCTACTACGTGCTATTCGGAAATGCTCCAAATATCTACTCTACTATACGAATCCGTTTCACTACTCATAGTTATCCGGATTAGTTTCAAAGCTTGCATTGACGTAACCCTTTACGACAAACTCTTTAACCACCTCCATAATCGAGAAAAATTCCTTAGTCCATTAGTTACTAAGGATAAATTTCGACCGCTGCTAGTGATTCAATCATGGATCACTCTCTGTACCTCTCAACATACTTTGAGTCAAGGCACACTTCAGGTGCGGTACACAGCATGACATACTTTAGATTCTACGGCTAAGGCATAGAAGACGACCTTCGTCTATTCTCTTTATTCTGCCATGGTCGGGTTTTGAGTCTTACTCAAATTCACACCTCACAACGCAACCAAGAACTCCTTCTTTGCTGGTCTATTTTGAACTCTTTCAAAAACTTGTCAAGGCATGCATCTTGTTGAAACTTCTAATAAGCGCTTTCGATCTATCTCCATAGATCTTTGATGCTCAACGTTCAAGTAGCGTAATGCAGGTACTCCTTTGAAAACTTCTTTCAAACAACCTTGTATGCTTTACAGAAATTCTACATTACTTCTGATCCACAATATGTCAACCACATATACCTATCAGAAATTTTATAGTGCTCCCACTCACTTCTTTGGAAATACAAGTTTCTCATAAACCTTGTACAAACCCAAAATCTTTGATCATCTCATCAAAGTGTATATTCCAACTCCGAGATGCTTGCACCAGTCCATTGAAGGATCACTGGAGCTTGCATACTTGCTAGTATCTTTAGGATCGACAAAACCTTCTGGTTGTATCACATACAATGTTTGCTCAAGGAAACCATCGAGAAAACAATGTTTTGACATCCTACGTGCAATATTTCATAAATAATGCATCAACAACTAACATAATTCTAACAGACTTTTAGCATCGCTACGAGTGAGAAAGTCTCATCATAGTCAACTGTTTGATCTTATCGAAAACATCTTTGCGACAAGTCGAGCTTTTCTTAATAGTGACTTATCACCATCATCGTCTGTCTTCTTTTAAAGATCCATTTTTACTCAATAGTCCTATGACCATCAAGTACTTCTACCAAAGTCTACACTTTGTTTTCACACATGGATCCTCTCTTGGATTTCATGGCTTCCAGCCATTTGTCGGAATCTGGGCCCACCATCGCTTTCTCCATAACTCGTAGGTTCACTGTTGCTCAACAACATGACCTCCAAGACAGGGTTACCGTACTACTCTGCAGCAGTACGCGACCTTGTCGACCTACGAGGTTTGTAGTAACTTGATTCGAAGCTCAATGATCATCATCATCAGCTTCCACTTCAATTGGTGTAGGCGCCACATGAACAACTTCCTGCGCCCTGGTACACACTGGTTGAAGTGATGGTTCAATAACCTCATCAAGTTCTACTACCCTCCCACTCAATTCTTTCGAGAGAAACCTTTCCCCGAGAAAGGATCCATTTCTAGAAACAAGCACTTTGCTTTCGGATCTGAGATAGGAGATGTACCCAACTGTTTTGGATATCCTATGAAGATGCATTTATTCGCTTTGGGTTCGAGCTTATCAGACTGAAACTTTTTCACATAAGTGTCGAAACCCCAAACTTTCAAGAGACGACAGTTTAGATTTCTCGAAACCTCAGTCTATATTGTGTCATCTCAACGGAAATACACGGTGCCCTATTTAAAGTGAGTGCGGTTGTCTCTAATGCATAACCCATAAACGATAGTGGTAATTCGATAAGAGACATCATAGTATTCACCATACCAAATAGTGCGTGGCTATGACGTTCAGACACATCATCACACTATGATGTTCCAGGTGGGATGAATTGCGAAACAATTTCCACATTGTCTTAACTGTGTACCAAAACTCGTAACTCAGATATTCATTTCCATGATCATATCGTAGACAGTTTATCCTCTTGTTACGACGAACTTCACTCTGAAACGGAATTGAACTTTTCAACATTTTAGACTTGTGATTCATTAAGTAAATACTCCTGTATCTACTCAAATCGTTAGTGAAGTAAGAACATAATGATATCCACTGCGTGCCTCAGCACCCATTGGACTGCATACATCAAAATGTATCACTTCCAAAAAGTTACTATCTTATTTCATCTCAATGAAAACAAGGCCTTGCTCATGTGGTATGATTCGCATGTCACTAGTGATTCGAAATCAGGTGAGTACAAAGATCCATCAGCATGGAGCCTCTTCATGCAATTTATACTAACATGACTCAAGCGGCAGTGCCAGAAGTAAGTGGTACTATCATCATCAACTCGTATCTTTTGGCACCAATATCATGAACATGTGTAACACTACGATCGAGATTCAATAAACCATTGAAGGTGATTATTCAAGAAAATAGAGTAACCATTATTCTCTTTAAATGAATAATCGTATTGCAATAAACACGATCCAATCATGTTCATGCTTAAGGCAAGCACCAAATAACAATTATTTAGGTTTAACACCAATCCCGATGGTAGAGGGAGCGTGCGACGTTTGATCATATCAATCTTGGAAACACTTCCAACACGTATCGTCACCTCGCCTTTAGCTAGTCTCCGTTTATGCCGTAGCTTTCATTTCGCGTCACTAATCACTTAGGAACCGAACCGGTATCCAATACCCTCGTGCTACTAGGAGTACTAGTAAAGTACACATCAACATCATGTATATCAAATACACTTCTTTCGACTTTTGCCAGCCTTCTTATCTACCAATTATCTTGAGTTGCTCCGCCTCAGTGATTGTTCCCCTCATTACAGAAGCACTTAGTCTCGGGTTTGGGTTTAATCTTGGGTCTCTTCATTAGTGCAGTAACTGTTTTGCCGTTTCACGAAGTATCCCTTCTAGCCCTTGCCTTTCTTGAAACTTAGTGGTTTTACAAACCATCAACTATTGATGCTCCTTCTTGATTTCTACTTTCGAAGTGTCAAACATCGCGAATCGCTCAAGGATCATTGTATGTATCCTTGATATGTTATAGTTCATCACGAAGCTCTCACAGCTTGGTGGCAGTGACTTTGGAGAACTATCACTATCTCATCTGGAAGATTAACTCCCACTTGATTCAAGCGATTGTCGTACTCAGACAATCTGAGCACATGCTCAACGATTGAGCCTTTTCTCCTGTGCTTTGTGGACAAAGAATCTTGTCGCAGGTCTCGTACCTCTTAACAAGGGCACAAGCATGAAATCACAATTTCATCTCTTTAGAACATCACTTATGTTCCGTGACGTTTTACAACGTTTTCGGTGCCTTGCTTCTAAGCCATTAAGTATTTTTGTACTGAACTATCGTGTAGTAATCAGAAACGTGTATATCGGATGTTCACAGCATCCACAGACGACACTCGAGGTGCAGCACACCGAGTGGTGCATTAAGGACATAAGCCTTCTGTGCAGCAACGAGGACAATCCTCGGTTTTACAGACTCAGTCTGCAAAGTTTGCTACTATCAACTTTCAACTAAATTTTCTCTAGGAACATATAAAACAGTAGAGCTATAGCGCAAGGTACATCGTAATTCGCAAAGACCATTAGATTATGTTCATGACAATTAGTTCAATTAATCATATTACTTAAGAACTCCCACTCAAAAAGTACATCTCTCTAGTCATTTGAGTGGTACATGATCCAAATCCACCATCTCAAGTCCGATCATCACGTGAGTCGAGAATAGTTTCAGTGGTAAGCATCTCCATGCTAATCATATCAACTATACAATTCATGCTCGACCTTTCGGTCTCATGTGTTCCGAGGCCATGTCTGCACATGCTAGGCTCGTCAAACTTAACCCGAGTGTTCCGCGTGCGCAACTGTTTTGCACCCGTTGTATGTGAACGTTGAGTCTATCACACCCGATCATCACGTGGTGTCTCCAAACGACGAACTGTAGCAACGGTGCACAGTCGGGGAGAACTCAATTTCGTCTTGAAATTTTAGTGAGAGATCACCTCATAATGCTACCGTCATTCTAAGCAAAATAAGGTGCATAAAACGATTAACATCACATGCAATTTATAAGTGACATGATATGGCCATCATCACGTGCTTCTTGATCTCCATCACCAAAGCACCGGCACGATCTTCTTGTCACCGGCGTCACACCATGATCTCCATCAACGTGTCGCCATCGGGGTTGTCGTGCTGCTCATGCTATTACTACTAAAGCTACGTCCTAGCAAAATAGTAAGCGCATCTGCAAGCACAAACGTTAGTTATGAAGACAACCCTATGGCTCCTGCCGGATGCCGTACCATCGACGTGCAAGTCGATATTATCTATTACAACATGATCATCTCATACATCCAATTTATCACATCACATCGTTGGCCATATCACATCACAAGCATATCCTGCAAAAACAAGTTAGACGTCCTCTAATTTTGTTGTTGCATGTTTTACGTGGTGACCATGGGTATCTAGTAGGATCGCATCTTACTTACGCAAACACCACAACGGAGATATATGAGTTGCTATTTAACCTCATCCAAGGACCTCCTCGGTCAAATCCGATTCAACTAAAGTTGGAGAAACCGACACTTGCCAGTCATCTTTGAGCAACGGGGTTACTCGTAGCGATGAAACCAGTCTCTCGTAAGCGTACGAGTAATGTCGGTCCAAGCCGCTTCAAGCCAACAATACCACGGAATCAAGAAAAGACTAAGGAGGGCAGCAAAACGCACATCACCGCCCACAAAAACTTTTGTGTTCTACTCGAGAAGACATCTACGCATGAACCTAGCTCTGATACCACTGTTGGGGAACGTCGCATGGGAAACAAAAATTTTCCTACGCGCACGAAGACCTATCATGGTGATGTCCATCTACGAGAGGGGATGAGTGATCTACGTACCCTTGTAGATCGTACAGCAGAAGCGTTAGTGAACGCGGTTGATGTAGTGGAACATCCTCACGTCCCTCGATCCGCCCCGCGAACAATCCCGCGATCAGTCCCACGATCTAGTACTGAACGGACGGCACCTCCGCGTTCAGCACACGTACAGCTCGACGATGATCTCGGCCTTCTTGATCCAGCAAGAGAGATGGAGAGGTAGAAGAGTTCTCCGGCAGCGTGACGGCGCTCCGGAGGTTGGTGATGACCTTGTCTCAGCAGGGCTCCGCCCGAGCTCTGCAGAAACGCGATCTAGAGGAAAAACCGTGGAGGTATGTGGTTGGGCTGCCGTGGAAAAGTCGTCTCAAATCAGCCCTAAACCCTCCATATATATAGGTGGGAGGGAGGGGAGGAGGCAGCCTCAAAACCTAAAGGTTTGGACGAAATTGGAGGTGGAGGAGTCCTACTCCAATCCTACTTGGAGTAGGATTCCACCTTCCCACTTGGAAACTCTTTCCACCTTGTGTTTTTTCCTTCTCAAACCTTATGGGCCTTAGTGGGAACTTATTCCAGCCCACTAGGGGCTGGTTTATCTCTTCCCATAGCCCATGAGACCCCTTGGGGCGTGACACCCCTCCCGATGGTCCCCGGCACCCCTCCCGGCACTCCCGGTACACTACCGATGAGCCCGAAACTTTTCCGGTAATGCACGAAAACCTTCCGGTAACCAAATGAGGTCATCCTATATATCAATCTTCGTTTCCGGACCATTCTGGAAACCCTCGTGACGTCCGTGATCTCATCCGGGACTCCGAACAACATTCGGTAACCAACCATATAACTCAAATACGCATAAAACAACGTCGAACCTTAAGTGTGCAGACCCTGCGGGTTCGAGAACTATGTAGACATGACCCGAGAGACTCCTCGGTCAATATCCAATAGCGGGACCTGGATGGCCATATTGGATCCTACATATTCTACGAAGATCTTATCGTTTGAACCTCAGTGCCAAGGATTCATATAATCCCGTATGTCATTCCCTTTGTCCTTCGGTATGTTACTTGCCCGAGATTCGATCGTTAGTATCCGCATACCTATTTCAATCTCGTTTACCGGCAAGTCTCTTTACTCGTTCCGTAATACAAGATCCCGCAACTTACATTAAGTTATATTGCTTTCAAGGCTTGTGTGTGATGTTGTATTACCGAGTGGGCCCCGAGATACCTCTCCGTCACACGGAGTGACAAATCCCAGTCTCGATCTATACTAACTCAACAAACACCTTCGGAGATACCTGTAGAGCATCTTTATAGTCACCCAGTTACGTTGTGACGTTTGATACACACAAAGCATTCCTCCGGTGTCCGTGAGTTATATGATCTCATGGTCATAGGAACAAATACTTGACACGCAGAAAAGAGTAGCAACAAAATGACACGATTAACATGCTACGTCTATTAGTTTGGGTCTAGTCCATCACATGATTCTCCTAATGATGTGATCCCGTTATCAAGTGACAACACTTGCCTATGGCCAGGAAACCTTGACCATCTTTGATCAACGAGCTAATCAACTAGAGGCTTACTAGGGACAGTGTTTTGTCTATGTATCCACACAAGTATTGTGTTTCCAATCAATACAATTATAGCATGGATAATAAACGATTATCATGAACTAAGAAATATAATAATAACTAATTTATTATTGCCTCTAGGGCATATTTCCAACAGTCACAACGATCTAGATGTGCAAAGAAACACGCTCGAAACGAAAAACAGAGGAAATCTGCGTGATGCAGGGGTCAGACCAAACGGGAGTATATATATTGATTTTTTCAGACCAGAATGAGTACCCCGCACGAAAACGGAGTCCGGGAGGCGCACGAGGTGGCCACAAGCCCTCACGGCGCGGCCAAGGGGTGGGCCCGCGCCGTGCAGGCTTGTCGCCTCCTCGCGCACTTTCCGGACTACTTCCAATTTTTGTAATTTTTTTAAATATTCCAAAACGGAGAAAATTTCCTACTCGACAAGTTTTGGACTCTGTTTTCTTACCGAATCACATACCTCTTCGTTTTCGGAGTCTGAAATAGGATGATAAACATCCCTTAGGTATTCCTCCGGAGTTATGGTATTGATGATATTGCCTTCAACATTTATGGGAGTACCTGAGATATAATGCTTAATTCTCTGCCCATTTACCACTCTCGGACAATTACCTTCCGTGTTGTTGATCTTGATAGCACCGGAACGATATACTTCCTCAACAATATAGGGACCTTCCCATTTGGAGAGAAGCTTGCCTGCAAAGAATCTTAAACGAGAGTTATATAGCAAGACATAATCACCTACATTGAACTCACGCTTTTGTATCCTCTTATCATGCCACCTCTTAACCTTCTCTTTGAACAGCTTGGCATTCTCATATGCCTGAGTTCTCCACTCATCAAGCGAGCTAATATCAAATAACCACTTCACACCGGCAAGTTTGAAATCAAAGTTGAGCTCTTGGATAGCCCAATAAGCTTTATGCTCTAGCTCAAGAGTTAAGTGACATGCTTTCCCATACACCATTGTGTACGGAGACATGCCCATGGGATTCTTATAGGCAGTTCTATAAGCCACAGTGCATCATTGAGCTTCTTAGACCAATTCTTTCTAAACCTGTTGACAGCCTTTTGCAGAATCAGTTTAATCTCTCTGTTGCTTAGCTCTACTTGACGACTGGACTGAGGGTGATAGGGAGACACAATTATATGGTTGACATCGTACTTAGCGAGCGTTTTACGGAAAGCACCATGAATGAAGTGTGAACCACCGCCAGTCATTAGATATCTAGGGACTCCGAATCTAGGGAAGATAACTTCTTTCAGCATCTTGATAGAGGTGTTGTGATCAGCACTACTAGTGGGGATAGCTTCTACCCACTTAGTGACGTAATCAACATCAAATAGGATATGAGTATACCCGTTGGATTTTGGAAAAAGGTCCCATATAATCAAAGCCCCAGACATCAAATGGTTCAGTGACAAGTGAATAGTTCATAGGCATTTCCTGATGTTTGCTAATATTACCTATTCTTTGACACTCGTCACACGACAAGACAAACTTACGGGCATCCTTGAACAGAGTGGGCCAATAGAAACCTGATTGCAATACCTTGTGTGCAGTTCTATCTCCCGCATGGTGTCCTCCGTAGGCCTCGGAGTGACACTTCTGTAGGATCTGTCCCTGTTCTTGTTCAGGTACATAACGTCTAATAACACCATCTACTCCTTCCTTATAAAGGTGAGGATCATCCCAAAAGTAATGTCTCAAGTCAAAGAAGAATTTCTTCTTTTGCTGGTACGTGAAACTAGGTGGTATGTATTTGGCAACGATATAGTTTACATAATCAACATACCACGGTGCACTACGTGAAGCATTGATGACATTCAATTTCTCATCGGGAAAGTTATCATCAATAGGTTGTTGGTCATCAAGAACGTTCTCCAACCTAGACAAGTTATCTGCTACAGGGTTATCAGCACCCTTCCTGTCGACAACGTGCAAATCAAATTCTTGTAGCAAAAGAACCCATCTGATAAGTCTAGGTTTAGTGTCTTTCTTTTCCATAAGGTACTTAATAGCAGCATGATCAGTGTGAATAGTGACTTTGGAATCAACTATGTAAGACCTGAACTTTTCACATGCAAACACGACTGCTAAAAATTCCTTTTCCATAGTGGCATAGTTTCTATGGGCACTGTCTAGAGTTTTACTAGCATAGTGAATAACATTCAACTTCTTATCGACTCTTTGCCCTAGGACAACACCAACAGCATAATCACTAGCGTCACACATGATCTCAAAAGGCAAGTTTCAATCAGGTGGTTGAACAATAGGTGCAGTTATCAAAGCCCTCTTAAGTATTTCGAAGGCTTCCTCACAGTCATCATCAAAGACAAAAGGAATATCCTTTTGCAAGAGATTGGTAAGAGGCCTAGAAATCTTAGAGAAGTATTTGATGAACCTTCTATAGAAACCAGCATGACCAAGGAAACTTCTTATCCCTTTCATATCTGTGGGGTATGGCATTTTCTCGATTGCATCAACCTTAGCCTTATCGACTTCAATACCACTTTCAGAAATTTTATGTCCTAAGACGATGCCTTCATTAACCATAAAGTGGCACTTCTCCCAATTAACTATAAGCAAAGGTACCAAAAGGGCAGGTGAAAGTGGTTTCTCCTGATCAGATTGTGCAACTGGTATTTAGGAGAAACCAGAATAACCGTCTAGAAAGCAGAATTGTGTGTGTTTGTTTGGACAGTCTTTCTAGCATTTGGTCGATAAAAGGCAAAGGGTAACGATCTTTCCTAGTGGCTTTATTCAATTTCCTAAAATCGATCACCATCCTATAGCCAGTAATAATCCTCTGTGGGATCAATTCATCCTTATCATTAGAGACAACGGTAATGCCTCCCTTCTTAGGGACGCAATGCACCGGATTCACCCAATCGCTATGAGCAACTGGATAAATGATACCTGCTTCCAGGAGCTTTAGTATTTATTTTCTCACTACTTCTTTCATCTTAGGATTCAATCTCCTTTGATGATCAACAACTAGTTTGAAGTCAGGATCAGTTTTAATCTTATGCTGGCATAGGGTAGGATTGATGCACTTAAGATCATCAAGAGTATATCCAATAGCAGCACGGTGCTTCCTCAGAGTTTTTAGTAAGTTCTTTGCTTCATGCTCTGAGAGGCTAGCACTAATTATAACAGGTTATATCTCTTTTTCATCAAGATAGGCATACTTTAGAATACCAAGCAACTGATTAAGCTCGGACACATGATCACCCTTTGGTGGGGGTGGATCCCCAAGCACTTCAACATGCAAGTTATTCTTAAGGATAGGATAACTCTATCTATTTCATCCCTTTCATCCATATGCATATCATTTTCATGCTCAAGCAAGTATTGCTCTCAGGGATCAGTAGGAGGCACGACAATAGAGGCTAAGGCAATAGTTTCATCCCTACTAGGAAACTCCTTTTCATGAGGTTGTCTACCAAACTTAGAGAAATTGAACTCATGTGACACACCTTCAAAGCCAATAGTGACAGTTTGCTTTTCACAATCAATATGAGCATTGACAGTATTGAGAAAAGGTCTACCAAATATGATGGGACAGAAGCTATCTTGTGTGGTAGCAAGAACGAGGAAATCAGCAGGATACTTCGTTTTACCACACAAGACTTCAATATCCCTAACAATTCCCACAGGGCGGATAATATCTCTATTGGCAAGCTGGATAGTGACATCTATAGGTTCTATCTCAACAGGTGCAATCTCATCTTTGATTTCATCATATAAGGATTGAGGTATTGCACTAACACTAGCACCCACGTCACATAAGCCATGATAACAATGATCTCCTATCTTAACAGAAACCACAGACACGCCAACAACATGCCTATGTTTGTATCTAACGTGAGGTTTAGCAATTCTAGCAGCATCTTCACAGAAGTGAATATTATGTCCCTCAACTTCTTCAGACAGAAGATCTTTGATAATAGCAATGCTAGGTTCAACTCTAATTTTCTCAGGGGGTGTAGGTGTTCTAATATAGCCTCTACGTATCACAGTTGAAGCTTTAGAATGATCCTTTATCCTAACAGGGAAAGGTGGTTTCTCAATGTAAGCACTGGAAACAACAGGATCACTATAGGCAATGGCTTTCTCTTCAACTGGAGTGGGTTTAAATACATTGACTTCTAAAGAAGGATGATATTTAAACCACTTCTCTCTGGGGAGATCAATATGAGCAGCAAAGGATTCACACAGTGAAGCTACTATCTCAGAGTCAAGTCCATACTTAGTGCTAAAATCACTAAAGGTATTTGCCTCAACAAAGGATTTTATGCAATCAAACGTGAAATTTATACCTGACTCCTTACCTTCTTCAAGCTCCCAATCTTCAGAGTTGCGTTTAATTCTCTCCAATAAATTCCATTTGAAGTCAATATCTCTCTTCATAAAAGAACCGGTACAATAAGTGTCAAGCATGGTGCGATCATCATGAGAAAGCCGAGCATAGAAGTTCTGAATGATAATTTTTCTCGCGAGCTCATGATTGGGGCATGAATATAGCATTGGTTTAAGCCTCCCCCAAGCTCGAGCGATGCTTTCTCTGTCACGAGGCCAAAAATTATAAATATAATTCCGATCACGATGTACAAAATGCATAGGATAAAACTTTTGATGAAATTCCAATTTCAACCGATTGTAGTCCCATGATCCAGTATCATCACATAGCCTATACCATGTCAACGCCTTATCCTTCAAAGATAAAGGAAAGACCTTCTTCTTGACCTCATCCTCGGGCACACCTGCAAGCTTAAATAAACCACAACCTTCATCTACATAGATTAGATGCAAGTCTGGATGTGATGTTCCATCTCCTGTAAAAGGATTAGCCAGCTGTTTCTCAAGCATACCCGAAGGAAATTCAAAGAAAATATTTTCAGTAGGTGCAGCAGGTTGAGGAGCAACTATTTGTGCTTCCGTTCGAGGTGAAGATACCTCGAACAAGCCCCTCAAAGGATTAGTATCCATAGCGACAAGTGATAATAAATTTCAGCACACTATATGAATGTTTCCTTACCCAATTCCACTTACTAGAGGCGTTTCACTCCCCGGCAACGGCACCAGAAAAGAGTCGTGATGACCCAAAAGTATAGGGGATTAATCGTAGTCCTTTCGATAAGTAAGAGTGTCGAACCCAACGAGGAGCAGAAGGATCTGACAAGTGGTTTTCAGCAAGGAAATATCTGCAAGCACTGAAATTATACGTAACAAGTGATTGTATGGTGAGATGATTCATAGCGAGCAACAAGTAACATAAGTAGCAACGGTGCAGCAAAGTGGCCCAATCCCTTTTTTAGCAAGGGACAAGCCTGGACAAAGTCTTATAGGAGGAAAAACGTTCCCGAGGACACACGGGAATTTCTCTCATGCTAGTTTTCATCATGTTCGTATGATTCGTGTTCGTTACTTTGATAGTTTGATATGTGGGTGGACCGGCGCTTGGGTACTGCCCTAACTTGGACAAGCATCCCACTTATGATTAACCCCTCTCGCAAGCATCCACAACTACGAAAGAAGAATTAAGACAAAGTCTAACCATAGCATTAAACTAGTGGATCCAAATCAGCCCCTTACGAAGCAACACAAAAACTAGGGTTTAAGCTTCTGTCACTCTAGCAACCCATCATCTACTTACTACTTCCCAATGGCTTCCTCTAGGCCCAAATAATGGTGAAGTGTTATGTAGTCGATGTGCACATAACACCACTAGAGGAAAAACAACATACACCATATCAAAATACCGAACGGATACCAAATTCACATGACTACTATTAACATGACTTATCCCATGTCCTCAGGAACAAAAGTAACTACTCAAAAAGCATAATCATATTCATGACCAGAGAGGTAATGAGTAGCATCAAGGATCTGAACATAAACTCTTCCACCAAATAATCCAACTAGGATCAACTACAAAGAGTAATCAAGACTACTAGCAACCTTACAAGTACCAATCGGAGTCGCGAGATGGAGATTGGTTACAAGTGATGAACTAGGGTTTGGAGATGAGATGGTGCTGATGAATATGTTGATGGTGATGAGTCCCCTCCGACGAGAGGAGTGTTGGTGATGACGATGGCGACGATTTCCCCCTCCGGGAGGGAAGTTTCCTCGGCAGGATCGTTCTGCCGGAGCTCTAGATTGGTTCTGCTCAAGTTCCGCCTCGTGGCGGCGGCAAAACCACGAAAAAGTTCCTCCTTGATTTTTTCTGGACGAAACCCTCCATATAGAAAAAGAGGGGGGCCAGTGGGCCAGTGGGCTGCCCACAAGCCCCCATGGCGCGACCTGGGGGGGGTGGCCGCACCGTGCAGGCTTGTGGCCACCCCTAGCGCCCCTCTGGCGCTTCTTTGGCCCAGTATTTTTGATAAATCGGGAAAAAAATCCTCGTTGATTTTTACGGCGTTTGGAGTTGCATAGAATAGGTATCTCAAATTTCCTCCACTTTCAGGCCAGAATTCCAGTGGCCGGTATTCTCCCTCTTCATGTAAACCTTGCAAAATAAGAGAGAAAAGGCATAAGAATAGTACCGTGAAGTGAAATAACAATGAAATAAGTGATAAATATCAACATGAAAACATAATGCAAAATGGACGTATCAAGGTGAAAGCCCCGGAACTAAGGGGATGAGGTGATATCATGCAGTATTCCATGGCGACTCAGATTAGGTGACAACGGGAGGCGGCTTGTCATTCATCGAAGGATAGAAATGGGGAGAGTCGCCCCAAGTTGATAGGAGTCTATTGACATGAATGAATTCAAGACAATCTGGGGCCTAATGTTGGCGATATTACCTATGGGTGACCCGCCCCTAGTGGGCCGGGTCACCAAAGGGGCAACTCACCATTAGCTGCATGTCCCGTAGCCCAGATGCTGATGGCGGTTCGAGAGGTCGTGCGGATGATGGATTACCAAGAAAGCTCCTGGTCGTGGGGAACACAGCGACTTAAAGATAAGGAATGTCACAAAGAATAGAATGTCAGTACTTTGTAAACCCTAGGGCCTCGACCTGTATATAAAGGCGAGTCCCAGGGAGAGGTCAGGCGGGTTAGAGAGAATCGAGAGCTAGGTCAGGCGAGTTACACCCTCCTTGTAATTGAAACCACTATTAATCCATACATAGCAGGACATAGGGTTTTACCTCCTCACGAGGGGCCGAACCTGGGTAAATCCGAGTCTCGCTTTCGCTCACCCCCTTCGAGTCGCCACCGAGGTGCGATGGCTCCATCTCTAAGTACTTTCACGAGGATATATGCCGTGACAAAACCACGACAACAAGGTTGTATGAGTTCAGGCCCCTCTGCGGTGGTGGTAACAACCCTACATCTCAGTGCTCTTGGAGCTTTAGTGTCGAGTGGAATATGAATGTTACATAATGCGTTGTCCCTCATAATTGTCCAGCCTTCAAGGGTGTAATAAGTGGGATTGAATGCATACGTTACAGGTAACGTATGCCATAAAGGACATGAACTACAGTACTCTAACGTATGACCGTTAGCCTCGGTGGAGTGGCTTCTAGTCTTCTATGTCGACTTCCTTCTGGTCTTTACCGAGTGGAATTCAGTCGTCGAGTATTAGGTAACCTTCCGAGTGGTTCCTTACCGGGTGGATCAGAGGTTGTCTTAATCCGGTCGGTAAGTATCTTGTGATCCTTAAGCTAATAATGAGGTGCCCTTGGGTAGGACTTATAGGTCAGGCCTATGACCCTACCCTAGCGCTATAACCCCATCACCGTGCACAAGAGTCTGGCTGCGCACTCGGATGGGCTCAACGCGCACACACTTAAGTTTGCCGGTGCATGTCATGCTTGTCTTCGAACCATGTGTCCTAGAGAGGCGACTCGACGTCGTAGTGCCATTCGAAGAGGTACTAGCACGGTATGCGAGGTGGGCATGGCCGCTCGCCGGGATGTGGGGGGTCACGCAACCGATTCGGGCTGAGATGCCATCCATTGGGGAGGCGTGTTGGGGAACGTCGCATGGGAAATAAATTGTTTCCTACGCGCACAGAAGATCTATCCATGGTGATGACCATCTACGAGATGGGAGAGTGCATCTAGATACCCATGTAGATCGCTAAATATAAGCGTATATAACGCGGTTGATATAGTGGAATATCTTTGCGATCCAAATCGCAGCCGTCCTGCGATCTCATCACGATCCATCCCACGATCCCATCACGATCCATCCCGATCCAGTGCCGAACGGACGACACCTACACGTTCAACACACGTACAACTTGATGACGATCACCGCCTTCTTGATCCAGCAAGAGGGGCGGAGAGGTAGATGAGTTCTCCAGCACGATGGCGTGGTGGTGGAGAATCCAGCAGATCTTAGCCAAGCACCGCGGAACTAATCTAGAGGAGAAAACAATCTAGAGAGAAAGAGGGCAGTTCTTGGCTTATTAGGGTTAGGGCTGCCCTCAAAATCCTCTAGTATATATAGGAGGGAGGGAGGGGAGGAGGCATCCTCAACCCTAAAGGGCTCGGCCGAAGTGGAGAGGAGGTGGAGGAGTCCACCTCCAATCCTACTCCTAGTAGGATTCCACCTTGTCTCCTCCTTCCCTTTTCCCTTTTCCCCTTTTTTGCTCTTGGCTGAAATAGGCCCTCTTAGGCTGGCTGCACCAGCCCACTAAGGACTGGTGCACCACCTTTAGGCCTATTAGGTTCTCTCCCGGCTGGGTGGCCCCTCCTGGTAAAACCCTGGAACCCATTCATCACTCCCGGTACTTTACCGGTAATGCCCGAAAACTTTCCGGAAGCCAAATGCAACTTTCCTATATATCATTGTTTACCTCAGGACCATTCAGGAGCTCCTCGCGACGTCCGAGATCTCATCCGGGACTCCAAACAACTTTCGGTCACCAACATACATAACTCAATAATACCGAAACGTCACCGAACCTTAAGTGTGCAGACCCTGCGGGTTCAAGAACTATGTAGACATGACGTGAGATACTCTCTGATCAATAACCAATAGCGGGACCTGGATGCCCATATTAGCTCCTACAAATTCTACGAAGAACTTTATCGGTTGAACCTCTATGTCAAGGATTCAGTTAATCCCGTATGTTCTTCCCTTTGTCCATCGGTATGTTACTTGCCCGAGATTCGATCGTTGGTATCTCTTTACCTACTTCAATCTCGTTACCGGCTAGTCTCTTTACTCGTTCCATAATACAAGATCCCGTGACTAACTCCTTAGTCACATTGCTTGCAAGGATTATTGTGATGTTGTATTACCGAGTGGGCCCCGAGATACCTCTCCATCACACGGAGTGACAAATCCGAGTCTTGATCCATGCCAACCCAACAGACGCATTCGGAGAATCTTGTAGAGCACCTTTATAGTCACCCAGTTACGTTGTGATGTTTGATACACACAAGGTATTCCTTCGGTGTCCGGGAGTTGCATGATCTCATGGTCATAGGAACAGATACATTGACATGCAGAAAAGAGTAGCAATAACCTGACACGATCATATGCTATGTTCATAGTTTGCGTCTTGTCCATCACATCATTCTCCTAATGATTTGATATCGTTATCAAGTGACAACACTTGTCTATGGCCAGGAAACCTTGACCATATTTGATCAACGAGCTAGTCAACTAGAGACTCACTAGGGATTGTGTGTTGTCTATGTATCCACACATGTATTTGAGTTTCCAATCAATACAATTCTAGCATGGATAATAAACGATTATCATGAACAAGTAAATATAATAATAACCAATTTATTATTGCCTCTAGGGCTTATTTCCAATAGTCTGCCACTTGTAGTAGAGTCAATAATCTAGTTGACATCACTATGTGATTGTAATGAATCTAACACCCATACAGTTATGGGGTTTGATCATATCTTGCTTGTGAGAGGTTTTTAGTCAACGGGTCTGAATCTTTCAGATCCGTGTGTGTTTTACAAATCTTTATGTTATCCTGTAGATGCTGCTACCACGGCCCATTTGGAACTATTCCAAATGACCGCTCCACTATACGAATTATGTTTACTACTCAGAGTTATCTAGATTAGTGTCAAAGCCTACATCAATGTAACCCTTTACAGCGAACTCTTTAATCACCTCCATAATCGAGAAAAAAAATCCTTAGTCCACTAGTTACTAAGGGTAACTTTGACCGCTGTTGAGTGATTCAATCCTGGATCACTCTTTGTACCCCTTGATAGACTGATGGCAAGGCACACGTTAGGTGCGGTACACAACATGCCATACTTTAGAGCCTACGGCTAAGGCATGGGGGACGACCTTCGTGCTTTCTCTTTCTTCTGCCTTGGTCAGGTTTTTAGTCTTACTCAAATTCACACCTTACAATACAGTCAAGAAATCCTTCTTTGACTGATCCATTTTGAACTCCTTCAAAATCTTGTCAAGGTATGTGTTCATTGAAAGTTTTATCAAGCGTCTTGATCTATCTCCATAGATCTCGATGCTCAACATTCAAGCAGGCTTAATTCAGGTTTTCCTTTGAAAAACTCCTTTCAAACAACCCTATATGCTTTCCAGAAATTCTACATCATTTTCGATCAACAATATGTCAACCACATATATGCATCAGAAATTGTGTAGTGCTCCCACTCACTTTCTTGGAAATACAAGTTTCACATAAACTTTGTATAAAACCAAAAGCTTTGGTCACTCATCAAAGAACTTATTCCAACTCCAAGATGCTCGCTCCAGACCATAGAAGGATCACTGGAGCTTGCATACTTGTTAGGAACCTTAGGATCGACAAAACCTTCTGGTTGTATCGCATACCACCTTTCCTCAAGGAAACCGTCGAGGAAACAATGTTTTGACATTGATCTGCAAGATTTCATAATTAAAAATGCAGCATCTGCTAACATAATTCCAACAAACATTAGCATCGCTACGAGTGAGAAAGTCTCATTGTAGTCAACTCTTTGAACTTGTCAGAAACATCTTTGCGACAAGTCGAGCTTTCTTAATGGTGACATTTACCATCATCCTCCATCTTCCTTTTAAAGATACACTTCTACTTAATAGCCTTACGACCATCAAGTAGTTCTTCCAAAGTCTACACTTTGTTTTCATACATGGATCCTATCTCGGATTTCATGGCCTTCAGCCATTCGTCAGAATCCAGGCCCACCATCGCTTCTTCATAGCTCGTACGTTCATTGTTGTCCAGCAACATGACCTCCAAGACAGGATTACAGTAACACTCTGGGGCAGTACGTTGCCTTGTCGACCTACAAGGTTTGGTAGTAACTGGATCCAAAGCTTCATCATCACCATCATCACCATCATCAGCTTTCCACTTCAACTAGTGTAGGCGCTATAGGAACATCTTCCCGCGCCCTGCTACTTATTGGTTGAAGTGACGGTTCAATAACCTCACCAAGTTTCCACCATCCTCCCACTCAATTCTGTCGAGAGAAACCTTTTCTCGAGAAAGGGCCATTTTCTAGAAACAAACAATTTGCTTTCCGATCTGAGATAGGAGGTATTCCCAACTGTTTTGGGTATCCTATGAAGATGCATTTATCCGCTTTGGCTTCGAGCTTATCAGGCTGAAACTTTTTCACACAAGCGTCGCAGCCCCAAACTTTTAAGAAACGACAACTTAGGTTTCTCCAAACCATAGTTCATACGATGTCATCTCAATGGAATTACATGGTGCCGTGTTTAAAGTGAATGCGGTTGTTTCTAATGACTAACCCAAAAACGATAGTGGTAATTCGATAAGAGACATCATAGTATGCGCCATATCCAATAGGGCGCGGCTATGACATTTAGACACACCATCACACTATGGTGTTCTAGGTGGCATGAGTTGTGAAACAATTTTCACAGTGTCTTAAATGTTTACCAAACTCGTAACTCAGATATATATTTACCTCCACGATCACATCGTAGACATATTATCCTCTTGTCACGACGATCTTCAACTTCACTATAAAATTGCTTGAGCTTTTCAATATTTCAGACTTGTAATTCATCAATAAAATACACCAGTATCTACTCGAATCATCAGTGAAGCAATAACTTAACGATATCCACTCCGTGCCTCAGCACTCATTGGACTGCATACATCAAAATGTATTATTTCCAACAAGTCACTTACTCGTTCTATCTCACTAAAAACGAGGCCTTCAGTCATCTTGCCCACGTGGCATGGTTTGCATGTCTCAAGTGATTCAAAATCAAGTGAGTCTACACAATCCATTTGCATGGAGTTTCTTCATGCTTTTATACCAATAGGCATGATTCGCATGTCTCAAACGATTCAAAAACGAGTGAGTCCAAAGATCCATCAACATGGACCTTCTTCATGCGTTTTATTCCAACATGACTCAAGCGACAATGCCACAAGTAAGTGGTACTATCATTACTACTTTGTATATATTGGCATATATATTATGAACATGTGTATCACTATGATCGAGATTGAATAAACCATTCATTTTAGGTGCAAGACCATTGAAGGTATTATTCAAGTAAATAGAGTAACAATTATTCTCTTTAAATGAATAACCGTATTGCAATAAACACAACCTAATCATGTCTATGCTCAAGGCAAACACCAAATAACAATTATTTAGGTTCAACACTAATCCCGATGGTAGAGGGAGCGTGCGACGTTTGATCACATAAACCTTGGAATTACTTCCAACACACATCGTCCCCTCACCCTTGCTAGTATATGTTTATTCTGTAGCTATAATTTCGAGTTACTAACACTTAGCAACTGAACCGGCATCTAATACCACGGTGCTACTAGGAGTACTAGTAAGGTACACATCAATATCACGTATATCCAATATAGTTTTGTCGACTTTGCCAACCTTCTTATCTACCAAGTATCTAGGGTAGTTCTGCTTTAGAGACTGTTCCCCTAATAACAGAAGCACTTAGTCTCAGGTTTGGGTTCAACCTTGGGTTTCTTTACTAGAGCAGCAACCGGTTTGCCATTCATGAAGTATCCTTTCTTGCCATTGCCCTTCTTGAAACTAGTGGTTTCCCTAACCATCAACAATTGATGCTCCTACTTGATTTCTACTTCCGCGGTGTCAAACTTTGTGAATAACTCAGGGGTCATCATCTCTATCCCTGACATGATATAGTTCATCACGAAGCTCAATAGCTTGGTGGCAGTAACTTTGGAGAATTATGTCAATCACTATCTTATCTGGAATATCAACTCCCACTTGATTCAAGCAATTGTAGTACTCACACAATCTGAGCCCATGCTCAATGATTAAGCTTTTCTCCCTTACTTCGCAGACAAAGAATCTTGTCGGAGGTCTCATACCTGTCAATACGGACACGAGCCTGAAATCCAAATCTCAGATCTTGGAACATCTTATATGTTCTGTGACATTCAAAAACGTCTTGGGCGCCTCAATTGTAAGCTGTTAAGCATCACACACTGAACTCTCACGTAGTCATCAAAATGTGTATGTCAGATATTCACAACATCCATAGACGACGCTCGGGGGGTAGCACCGAGCGGTGCATTAAGGACATAAGCCTTCTATGCAGCAATGAGGACAATCCTTAGTTCACGGACCCAGTCCGCATAATTTGTACTCTCATATTTCAACTAAGTTTTCTCTAGGAACATATCAAAAATAGTAGAGCTACAATGCAAGATACACCATAATTTGCAAAGAAATTTTGACTATATTCATCATAATAAGTTCAATTAATCATATTACTTCAGAACTCCCACTCAAATTGACATCCCTCTAGTCATTCGAGTGACACATGATCCAAATTCACTAACTCAAGTCCGATCATCACGTGAGTTGAGTTAGCTTCAATGGTGAACATCTCTATGTTGATTATATCTACTATATGAGTGCTACCTCTTGAGCTTGCGTTGGTTTTCCCTTGAAGAGGAACGGGTGATGTAGCGAAGTAGATAAATATTTCCCTCAGTTTTTTGAGAACCAAGGTATCAATCCAGCAGGAGGAACAAGCAAGGCCCCAATAGAAGTACCTACACAAACAATCAAACACTTGCACCATACACAATAAAGGGGTTGTCAATCCCTTCAGAGTTATTTGCAAGGATGAGATCTGTTAGAGATAGATATAAAAGATTGCGGAAACAAAAGTAAATAAATTGCAGCAAAGTATTTTTTGGTATTTTTGGTTTATAGATCTGAAAATATAATACGAAAATAGACCCGGGGGCCATAGGTTTCATTAGAGGCTTCTCTCATAGAGGAAAATACTATGGTGGGTGAACAAATTAGTGTCGAGCCACTGATAGAAAAGCGAATAATTATGAAGATATCTAAGGCAATGATTATGCATATAGGCATGACGTTCGTGTCAAGTAGACCGAAACGATTCTGCATCGACTACTATTACTCCACACATCGACCGACTCCTGTCTGCATCTAGAGTACTAAGTTCATGAAGAACAGAGTAACACATTAAATAAGATGAGACGATGTAGAGGGATAAGCTCAAGCAATATGATGAAAACCCCATCTTTTTATCCTTGATGGCAACAATACAATACGTGCCTCGCTACCCCTACTATGTTATTGATAGAGGAGACCGCAAGAATGAACCAAAAACTAAGCACTTCTCCCATTGCAAGAATTACCAATCTAGTTGGCCAAACCAAACCAACAATTCGAAGAGACTTGCAAAGATATGAAATCATGCATATAAGAATTCAGAAGAGACTTGATACGTCTCCAACGTATCTATAATTTTTGATGGTTCCATGCTATTATCTTGTCAAACTTTGGATGTTTTCTATGCCTTTTATATCTTTTTTGGGACTAACTTATTAACTCAGTGCCAAGTGCCAGTTCCTGTTTTTTTCGTGTTTTTGACCTTTTTCAGAGGAGAATATTAAACGGAGTCCAATCGGAATAAAACTCCCAAAAAGATTTTTTTCGAGAATAGAAGATACGCATGGGGCGTGAGAACCAAGGCAGAGGCCACCAGGGGAGGCCACAAGCCCCCTAGGCGCGGCCAGGGAGGGCCCGTGCCTAGCAGGCTTGTGGGCCCCCTATGGCTCGTCTGCCCTACTTCTTCCGCCTATAAATCCCCAAAAATTCCAAAACCACGAGAGAGATCCACGAAAATACTTTTCCGCCGCCGCAAGCTTCTGTCTCCACAAGATCCCATCTGGGGCACGTTCTGGTGCCGTGCCGGAGGGGGGATTCGGATACGGAGGGCTTCTTCATCAACACCATTGCCTGTCCGATAATGCGTGAGTAGTTCACCATAGACCTTCGGGTCCATAGCTAGTAGCTAGATGTCTTCTTCTCTCTCTTGGATCTTCAATACAAAGTTCTCCATGATCTTCATGGAGATCTATCTGATGTAATCTTCTTTTGCGGTGTGTTTGTCGAGATCCGATGAATTGTGGATTTTTGATCAGATTATCTATGAATCTTATTTGAGTTTCTTCTGATCTCTTATATGCATGATTTCATATCCTTGTAATTCTCTTCGAGTTGTGGGTTTTGTTTGGCCAACTTGATCTATGATTCTTGCAATGGGAGAAGTACTTGGTTTTGGGTTCATACCATGCGGTGACCTCACCAAGTGACAGAAGGGGTAGCGAGGCATGCATCGTGTTATTGCCATCAAGGGTAAAAAGATGGGGTTTATATCTATTGCATGAATTTATCCCTCTACATCATGTCATCTTTCTTAAGGCGTTACTCTGTTCGTCAAAAACTCAATACACTAGATGCATGCTGGATAGCGGTCGATGTGTGGAGTAATAGTAGTAGATGCAGAAAGTATCGGTCTACTTGTCTCGGACGTGATGCCTATATGTATGATCATTGCGTTAGATATCGTCATGACTTTGCGCGGTTCTATCAATTGCTTGACAGTAATTCGTTCACCCACCGTAATATTTGCTATTTTGAGAGAAGCCTCTAGTGAACCCTATGGCCCCCGGGACTACTTCACATCATATTTTCAGCCTTACACTTTTACTTCGTTGCACTTTTCGCCTTCAAATCTTACTTTGCAATCAATCTTGAAAGGATTGACAACCCCTTTTTAGCGTTGGGTGCAAGCTCGTTTGTGTTTGCGCAGGTACTCTGGACACTTGGCTTGATTCTCCTATTGGATTGATACCTTGGTTCGCAAAACTGAGGGAAATACTTACTGCTACTCTGTTGCATCACACTTTCCTCTTCAAGAGAAAAACCAACGCAAGCTCAAGAGGTAGCAGGAAGAATTTATGGCACCGTTGCCGGGGAGGATCAAGTCAAGAATAGTCTCCCATCAACGTGTCAATCTATGGAACCGGGGATTATTCTAAGTGAAGCTTATCCAAGTAAGTGTCACAAACTCATCTCTTGCATTTACTTTTTTTTGCCTCTCGTTTTCCTCTCCCCCACTTCTGAAAAACAAAAATGTACAAAAATATTTGCCTTTTTCGTTCGCCCTTTTCTCTCGCTTGCTTTGTGTTTGCTTGTGTGCTTGTCTGCCTGCTAAGACCTGTATGGCCCCACCAAAGGATTATGATGCTTACTACAAAAGGTTGGAAGAAATTGAAAGTAGTGTTAAAGGTTTCATGTTTACACAGTTTGATTACAATAGTTACTTCCATAGAGAACTAAGGGAGCAAAATTCTTTTTTGGCTTTTATGAATAAAGAAGTTGATGATATGGCCAAAGAATTCCTTGCGCTAAATTCTCAGTTTGCTCGTCTTGAAAAATTGGTAGGCCAGATTTCTGATAAACAGGCTACCTTAGTCAATAAAATGGCTGCTAAACCTGAAATTTGTGATGAGAATCACGAAGTCTTAAAGTGCTTGGTGTGACTCCCATTGAATCCTTCTTTTCTAGTGTCAAACCTAATGATGACGGGGCTAGATATGAATCCAACTTGGTTGAAAAATGCCGCAATGATTCGAAGTCTATCTATCTTGATGCTAAAAGCATTGAAAGTGGAGTAGAGGATATCAAAACTTTATGTAGTAATGAAACTACTACTTTGGATTTAAAGGAATTCAATTATTATAGTTGCTCTTTGATTGAATGTATTTCCTTGATGCAATCCATGCTAAACTCTCGACACGCTTATAGCCAAAACAAAGCCTTTACTGATCAAATCGTCGATCCTATGATGAAATATCTTGAAGAGAAACTTGAGTTGGAAGTTTGTATTCCTAGAAAGCTTCATGATGAGTGGGAACCTACTATCAAAATCAAGATCAAAAACTATGAATGCAATGCTTTGTGTGATTTGGGTGCTAGTGTTTCCACGATTCCAAAGTCTTTATGTGATGTTCTAGGTTTTAATGAGATTGATGAGTGCTCTCTTAATTTGCATCTTGCGAATTCTACTGTCAAGAAACCCATTGGAAGGATCAACGATGTTCTTATTATTGCAAATTGGAACTATGTACCCGTGGATTTCATTGTGCTTGATATTGATTGCAATCCTACATGTCCTATCATTCTTGGTAGACCTTTCCTAAGGACTATTGGTGCTATCATCGATATGAAGGAAGGGAATATTAGATTTCAATTTCCTTTAAAGAAGGGCATGGAGCATTTTCCTAGAAATAAAATAAGATTGCCTTATGAATACATGATGAGGGCTACTTATGGTTTGAGCACCAAATACGACGATACGTGAATCTATCACCTTATGCCTAGCTAAGGCCGTTAAACAATAGCGCTTGTTGGGAGACAACCCAATGAATTTATCTTTTCTTTTTTCTTTCTGTTTTTTTGCGTCCACAGCATCATAATTCTGTTATGATTGTGTCTTTTGTGTTTGAGCCAAGTAAAACCTTTATGACTAGTTTGGTGATGGTTGTTTGATACTGCTGGAAAAAGACAGAAACTTTTCGCTCACGAAATTATTTTTCATTTTTATCGAGAAAGTGCTTTTGAGTTGATTCATTTTGCTGATGGTTGATATGCCAATTTCCCAAACTTTCGTAATTTGTCAGAATTTTTGAGATAGCAGAAGTATACTAAGTATACAGATTTCTACAGACTGATCTGTTTTTCACAGATTCTGTTTTTGTTGTGTTGGTTGCTTGTTTTGATGAAACTATGGATAGTATCGGGGGTACTAGTCATGGAAAAGTGAGGATACACTAATATAACACCAATATAAATAGAAATCAAGTTTTCTACAGTACCTAAAGAGGTGGTAGTTTGTTTTCTTGTGCTAATGATATCCTGAGTTTCTGTTTAAGTTTTGTGTTGTGAAGTTTTCAAGTTTTGGGTGATGTTCTCATGGACAATGGGATAGAGAGTGGAAAGAGCTCAAGCTTGGGGATTCCCAAGGCATCCCAAGCCAAATTCAAGTAAACCAAAAAGCCTAAGCTTGGGGATGCCCCGGGAAGGAATCCCCTCTTTCGTCTTCAATCCATCGGTAACATTACTTGGAGCTATATTTTTATTCACCAAATGATATGTGTTTTGCTTGGAGCGTCTTGTATCGTAGGAGTCTTTTCTTTTTGTTGTGTCACAATCATCCTTGCTTCACACCTTTTGAGAGAGACATGCATCGTCATGAATTTGCTAGAATACTCTTTGAGCTTCGCATATATCTTTTGAGTTAGGCAATTTAGCTCACATGTGCTTCACTTATATCTTTTGAGCTAGATAACTTTTGCTCTTAGTGCTTCACTTAGATCTTTTAGAGCACAATGGTGTCATATTTTGGAGAAATAAGAACTCTCGTTCTTCACTAGTATATTTTTGAGAGTGATCTCTTTGAGTAACTTGGTAGTTGGCTTGTGCTATGAAAGTAGTCCCAAAGGTGATAGGCACCCAAAGAGGATACAATGAAACTTCCATCTTCTTTTGCATTGATTAGAAATGGAGGTTTGATTCCTCTCAATTAGTTTTGAAACATGGATCTGGTGATATTAAGAGTTATGTTAGTAGGGTGTTGTGAATCTAGAAATACTTGTGTTGAAGTTAGTGATTCCCGTAACATGCACGTATGGTGAACAACTTGTTAGGAAGTCAGAGCATAATTGATCTATTGATTGTCATCCTTTGTGTTGCGGTCGGGATCGCGTGATGGTTAACACCTACCAACCCTTCCCCTAGGAGTATGCGTCTAGCACTTTGTTTCGATTACTAATAAAAACTTTCGCAATAAGTATGTGAGTTTTTCATGACTAATGTGAGTCCATGGTATAGATGCACTTTCACCTTCCACCTTTGCTAGCCTCTCTAGTGCCGCGCAACTTTCACCGGTGCACAAAACAACCATATGCCTTCCTCAAAACAGCCACCATACCTACCTACTATGGCATTTTCATAGCCATTCCGAGATATATTGCCATGCAACTCCCACCGTTCCGTCTCATGACTTGTGCCGTCACTCTCATATTGCCATTGCATGATCGTATGATAGCTAGCAAGTCATACGCCAAGCTAGATCGTTGCACATCCTGGTACACTGTCGGAGGCATTTCCTATAAGAGTCATCATTGTTGTAAGCTATGAGATGTGAGTAAATAAAAGTGTGATGATTACCATTATTAGAGCATTGTCTCATGTGAGGAAATAATAAAAAAAGATGCCAAAGTTTCCCACAAAAAAAGAGAGATATGGAAAGAGGCCAAAGAGCCCAAACAAAAAAAAATAAAAAAAATAAAAATAGAGAAAAAGAGAGAAGGGACAATGCTACTATCTTTTCCACACTTGTGCTTTATAATAGCACCATGTTCCTCATGATTGAGAGTCTCTTGTTTTGTCACCACCATATGCTAGTCGGAATCTTCATTATACAACTTGGCTTGTACATTCCAATGATGGGCTTCCTCAAAATTGCACTAGGTCTTCGTGAGCAAGCAAGTTGGATGCACACCCACTAGTTCTCCTTTTGAGCTTTCACATACTTATAGCTCTAAGTGCATCCAGTGCATGGTAATCCCTACTCTTTCACATTGATATCTATTAAAGGGGCATCAACATAGCCCTTTGATACGCCGAGTCGATGTGACCATCTCCTCCTTTTTGTCTCACAACCTCCACCACACTCTATTCCACCTATAGTGCTATATCCATGACTCACGCTCATGTATTGCGTGAGAGTTGAAAAAGGTTTGAGAAAGTAAGAGTGTGAAAACAATTACTTGGCCAATGCCGGGGTTGTGCATGATTTAAATTTGTTGTGTGGAGATGATGGAGCATAGCCAGACTATATGATTTTGTAGGGATAATTTTCTTTGGCCCTGTTATTTCGAAAGTTCATGATTACCTTGCTAGTTTGCTTGAAGTATTACTGTTTTCATGTCAATATAAAACTATTGTTTTGAATCTTACGGATCTGAACATTCATGTCACATGAAAGAAGTTACAAAGGACAACTATTCTAGGTAGCATTCCACATAAAAAATTTAATCTTTATCACTTCCCTACACGAGGACGAGCAGGAGTTAAGCTTGGGGATGCTTGATACGTCTCCAACATATCTATAATTTTTGATGGTTCCATGCTATTATCTTGTCAAACTTTGGATGTTTCGTATGCCTTTTATATCTTTTTTGGGACTAACTTATTAACTCAGTGCCAAGTGCTAGTTCCTGTGTTTTCCGTGTTTTTGACCCTTTTCAGAGGAGAATATTAAACGGAGTCCAAACGGAATAAAACTCACGAAAAGATTGTTTCCGGAACAGAAGATACGCAGGGGGCGTGAGAACCAAGGCAGAGGCCACCACAGGAGGCCACAAGCCCCCTAGATACGGCCAAGGGGGCCGCGCCTAGCAAGCTTGTGGGCCCCCTGTGGCTCGTCTGCCCTACTTCTTCCGCCTATAAATCCACGAAAAATCCAAAACCACGAGAGAGATCCACGAAAATACTTTTACACCGCTGCAAGCTTCTGTCTTCGCAAGATCCCATCTGGGGCACGTTTGGTGCCCTGCCGGAGGGGGGATTCGGATACGGAGGGCTTCTTCATCAACACCATTGCCTCTCTGATGATGCGTGAGTAGTTCACCATAGACCTTCGAGTCCATAGCTAGTAGCTAGATAGCTTCTTCTCTCTCTTGGATCTTCAATACAAAGTTCTCCATGATCTTCATGGAGATCTATCTGATGTAATTTTCTTTTGAAGTGTGTTTGTCGAGATCCGATGAATTGTGGATTTATGATCAGATTATCTATGAATCTTATTTAAGTTTCTTCTGATCTCTTATATGCATGATTTCATATCCTTGTAATTCTCTTTGAGTTGTGGGTTTTGTTTGGCCAACTTGATCTATGATTTTTGCAATGGGAAGTGCTTGGTTTTGGGTTCATACCGTGTGGTGACCTCACCTAGTGACAGAAGGGGTAGCGAGGCATGCATCGTGTTGTTGCCATCAAGTGTAAAAAGATGGGGTTTATATCTATTGCATGAATTTATCCCTCTACATCATGTCATCTTGCTTAAGGCGTTGGGTGCAAGCTCATTTGTGTTTGCGCAGGTACTCTGGACACTTGGCTTGATTCTCCTACTGGATTGATACCTTGGTTCTCAAAACTAAGGGAAATACTTACTGCTACTGTGCTACATTACCCTTTCCTCTTCAAGGAAAAAACCAACGCAAGCTCAAGAGTTAGCAAGACTCAAATAATATTCATAGATAATCTGAACATAAACTCACAATTCATGGGATCTCGACAAACACACCGCAAAAGAGTATTACATTGGATAGATCTCCATGAAGATCTTGAAGAACATGGGATCTCGACAATTCATGATCTTGAAGAATAGGGCTAGGAGGTGTGTAGGGGACCCGCAAGCCAGGGGGCGCTGCCACCCCCCAAGGGCGCGCCCTGCAGGCTTGTGGCCTCCCAGCAGGTGCCCTGCCCCCACTCTGAGTCTCCGGGGTGTCTTTTGGTCCAAGAAAAATCTTTTCGGAGATTTTGTTCCGTTTGGACTCCGTTTAATATTCCTTATCTGCAATACACAAAAACGTGGAAAAAAACAAAAACTGGCACTAGGATCTAGATTAACAGGTTAGTCCCAAAAATAATATAAAACAACATATTAATGCATATAAAACATCAAAACAGATAATATAATAGCATGAAACAATAAAAACTATAGATATGTTGGAGACGTATCAAGCATCCCCATGCTTATTTCCTGCTCGTCCTCGAGTAGGTAAATGATAAAAATAGAATTTTTGATGTGGAATGGTACCTAACATATTTATCCATGTAATATTATCTAATGTGGCATGAATATTCAAATCCTTGATATTCAAAACAAAAGTCTAATATTGACATAAAAACAATAATACTTCAAGCATACTAATAAGGCAATTGCTTCCTTTTAAAATAACATGGTCTTAGAAAGCTATCCCTACAAAATCATATGGTCTTGCTATGCTGTATCTTCACCACACGAAGTATCTAAACCATGCACAACACCGATGAAAATCAAGCAATTGTTTCACACTTTTTCCATTCTCAAACCTTTTCAACTCTCACGCAATACATGAGCGTGAGCCATGGATATAGCACTATAGGTGGAATAAAGTGTGGTGGAGGTTACAAAAAAAGGAGAAGATAGTCTCACATCAACTAGGCATATCAACAGGCTATGGAGATGCCCATCAATAGATATTAATGTGAGTGAGTAGGGATTTCCATGCAACAAATGCACTAGAGCTATAAGTGTATGAAAGCTCAAAAATAAAACAAAGTGGTTGTGCAAAAGATGTAATACCACAAGTTATATGAAAGTGACAAAATAGGAGGCTCTCTATGAAGAACATCATGCTACTTTGAAGCACAAGTGTGGAAAGAGATAGTAGCATTGTCCCTTCTCTCTTTCTCTCATTTTTTTCTTTTCTTTTCTTCTTTTTATTTTTTGTCTTCTTCTTTTTTTGGATGGTCTTCTTTGGCCTCTTTTATTTTTTATGGGCTTTGCTGGCCTCTTTTATTTTTTTGTAAAGCCCGGAGACTCATCCCAACTTGTGAGGCAATCATAGCTTCCATCATCCTTTTCTCCCATGGGACAATGCTCTAATAATGCAAAATCATCACACTTTTATTTACTTACAACTCAAAGATTACAACTTGACATCTATCACAAAGTATGACTCTATAAGCAATATGGAAGTGATGGTGCGTGTCACAAAAACGGGACAGTGGTGTTGCATGGCAATATATCTCGGAATGGCTATGAAAATGCCATAATAGGTAGATATGGTGGCTGTTTTGAGGAAAATATATGGTGGCTGTTTTGAGGAAGGTGGGTTTATTGTACCGGTGATAGTTGCGCGATACTAGAGAGGCTAGCAAAGGTGGAAGGGTGAGAGTGCGTATAATCCATGAACTCAACATTAGTCATAAAGAACTCACATACTTATTGAAAAATCCTACTAGTTATCGAAGCAAAGTATTAGACGCATGCTCCTACGAGAAGGGTTGGTAGGAGTTAACCATCGCGCGATCCCAACCTCCACACAAAGGTTGACAATCATTACACAAATCATGCTCCGACTTCATCACATAACGGTTCACCATACGTGCATGCTACGGGAATCACAAGCTTTAACACAACTATTTCTTATAATTCACAATTACTTACTAGCATGACTCTCATATTACCATCTTCATATCTCAAAACTATATGCTAGGAATCAAACTTCTCATCATATCCAATCCACTTAATAAGAAAGTTTTTATTATATCCCTCTTGGATGCCTATTATATTAGGACTAAATTCATAACCTAAACCAATTACCATGTTGTTTAAAGAACTCTCAAAATAATATAAGTGAGGTACGAGGGTTTAATAGTTTCTATAAAACACAACACCACCGTGCTCTATAAGATATAAATGAAGCACTAGAGCAACATTGCCTAGCTCAAAAGATATAAGTGAAGCACAAAGAGTATTCTAATAAATTCACGATTCAGCGTGTCTCTCTCAAAAGATGTGTGCAGTAAGGATGATTGTGGAAAACTAAAAAGTAAGGACTCATATCATACAAGACACTCCAAGCAAAACACATATCATGTGGTGAATAAAAATATAGCCTCAAGTAAATATACTGATGGATTTAAGACGAAAGAGGGGATGCCTTCTGGGGCATCCCCAAGCTTAGGCTCTTTGGTATTCTTGAATATGGCTTGGGGAGCCTTGGGTATCCCGGAGCTTAGGCTCTTTCCACTCCTTATTCCGTAGTCCATCAAATCTTTGACAAAACTTGAAAACTTCACAACACAAAACTCAAGAGAAAACTCACGAGATCTGTTAGTATAAGAAAAATAAATCACCACTTTATGTAGTGTTGTGAACTCATTCTTTATTTATATTGATGTAATATTTACTGTATTCCAACTTCTCCATGGTCCATACCCCCCCATACAACCCATAGATTCATCAAAATAAGCAAACAACACAAAGAAAATAGAATTTGTCAAAAACAGAACAATCTATAGAAATCTTTTTACTTCGAATACTTCTGTAACTCAAAAAATGCGGAAAACTTAGGACGATCTGGGAAATTTGTAAACCATCTTGTGTAAAAACTTCAGATCAAAAGCATGTTCGAGTGAATTTACAAAATACCTAGGCTGAGAACGAAAGTTTGTGTTTTTCAGCAAAATGAACTTGCAAACACCGTAGACCATCCCAAAGGTCTTACTTCGCTCAAACACTAATTAAAAAAGAAAATACAATTATTACAGAGGTAGTAATGTGTGCAGCTCTCAACAAGAGAAGCATAAACAAAAGAAAAACAAATAAAATTGGGTTGCCTCCCAACAAGCGCTATTGTTTAACGCCCCTAGCTAGGCATAATGCAATAGATCTAGGTATTATCATCTTTGGTATGCTATCCATAAGTAGCTCTCATAGTAGATTCATAAGGTAATCTTATTTTATTTCTAGGAAAGTGCTCCATGCCTTTCATTAATGGAAATTGGAATCTAATATTACCTTCCTTCATATCAATGATTGCACCAATCGTTCTAAGGAAAGATCTACCACAAATAATAGGACATGTAGGATTGCAATCTATATCAAGAACAAAGAAATCTACGGGCACATAATTCCTATCTGCGACAATAAGAAAATCATTAATCCCTCCCGTATCTTTCTTAATTTTAGAATTCGCTACATGCTAATTTAATGAGCAATCATCAAATTCACGGAATCCTAACACATCAAATAATTTTTTGGAATCGTGGAAACGCTAGCACCCAAATCACACAAAGCATGGCATGCATAATATTTAATTTTAATCTCAATAGTAGGTTCCCACTCGTCATAAATCTTTCCAGTTATAGAAACTTCCAACTCAAGTTTTTCTTCAAAAGATCACATCATGGCATCCACAATATGTTTAGTAAAATCTTGATTTTTACTCTAAGAATGCGGAGAATTCAACATGGATTGCAACAAGGAAACACAATCAATCAGAGAGGAACTATCATAATTAAAGTCCTTGAAATCCGAAAGAGTGGGTTCATTGCTCTTTAAAGTTTTGACCTGTTCGATCCCACTTTTATCAATCTTATCGTTAAGATCTAAAAACTCTGAATCATTGGGACAAATTTTAACTAAAGTTTACTCATCTCCATTCCCATATTTTTCAAGATTTATACTAGAAAACAAATATTCAATAGGTGTCACACCAATCACTTTAATATCTTCATCATTATTATCACGAGAAAACACATTTTCAAGCCATTCACGCTTAGCACGTATTCTAGCGGTTCTTTCCTTACACTCATCGGTAGAAGTTCTCATCGCTTTGAAGGACTCATTAATATCATGCTTGGGTGGAATAGATATAATTTTCAAAGAATGAATCTCAAGAGAAATTCTATCAATGTTCCTAGCCAAATCATCAATCTTGAGCAATTTTTCTTCAATCATAGCATTGAAACATTTTTGAGAGCTAATGAATCCTTTAATATTATTATCAAGATCAGATGGAATCTTATTATAATTTCTGTAAGAATTGTTGTAGGAATTACCATAATTATTAGAGGAATTACTAGGAAACGACCTAGGATTGAAATTACCTCTATACGCGTTATTGCCAAAATTGTTCCGACCAACAAAATTCACATCCATAGATTAATTTTTATTTCCAATCAAAGAAGACAAAGGCATATCGTTGGGATCAATAGGAGCATTCTTACTAGCAATTTTTTTGATTAATTCATCCATCTTTCCACTCAAGGTTTTTATTTCTTCCATATCATGCACTTTTTTACTAGTAGGAGATCTTTCGGTATGCCATTGAGAGTAATTTGCCATAATATTATCTAGGAGTTTAGTAGCTTCTACTAATGTGATTTCCATAAAAGTACCACCCGTGACGGAATCTAAAAGACTTTTAGAAGGAAAATTCAATCCCGCATAAAACATTTGTACAATCATCCATAAACTCAAACCATGCGCGGGGCAATTCCTAATCATTAGTTTCATCCTCTCCCAAGATTGTGCAACGTGCTCATGATCAAGTTGCTTAAAATTCATTATACCGTTCCTAAGGGAGATAATCTTAGCGGGCGAGAAGTACTTGGAAATAAAAGCATCTTTACACTTGTTCCATGAATCAATACTACTGTTAGGTAAAGATGAAAACCTAGTTTTGGTACGATCTCGTAGTGAGAAAGGAAATAGCTTTAATTTAACAATTTAATTATCCACATCTTTGTTCTTTTGCATATCACACAACTCAACGAAAGTATTAATATGGAATGCGACATCTTCACTAGGAAGGCTAGAAAATTGTTCTTTCATAAAAAGAATGAGCAAAGCGACATTAATTTCACAAGATTCCACACTAGTGGTGGGAGCAATCGGAGTACTAATAAAATCAATATTATTAGTAGTGGAAAAGTCACATAACTTGGTATTCTCTTGAGCCATCGTGACAAAGCAAGAAATCTAGCACACAGGCAAGCAAACAAAAAGACGAACGGAAAAATGGCGAATAAAAAGGCAAATCTCTTTGGTAGTGGGGGAGAGGAAAACGAGAGGCAAATGGCAAATAAACTAAATGCAAGAGATGAGTTTGTGATGGGTACTTGATAGACTTGATCTTGCTATGTCTCCTCCCTGACAATGGCGCCAGAAATCCTTCTTGCTACCTCTTGAGCTTGGGTTGGTTTTCCCTTAAAGAGGAAAGGGTGATGCAACAAAGTAGATAAGTATTTCCCTCAGTTTGTTGAGAACCTAGGTATCAATCCAGTAGGAGGAACAAGCAAGGCCCCAATAGTAGTACCTACACAAACAACCAAACTCTTGCACCCAACGCTATAAAGGGGTTGTCTATCCCTTCAGAGTTATTTGCAAGGATCAGATCTGATAGAGATAGATATAAAATATTGCGGGAACAAAAGTAAATAAATTAAAGAAATTTTTTTTTTGTATTTTTGGTTTATTGATCTGAAAATATAATATGAAAAATAGACCCGGGGGCCATAGGTTTCAAGAGAGGCTTCTCTCATAGAGGAAAATACTATGGTGGGTGAACAAATTACTGTCGAGCAATTGATAGAAAAGAGAATAATTATGAAGATATCTAAGGCAATGATTATGCATATAGTCATCACGTCCGTGTCAAGTAGACCGAAACAATTCTGCATCTACTAGTATTACTCCACGCATCGACCGACTCCTGCCTGCATCTGGAGTATTAAGTAAATGAAGAACAGAGTAACACTTTAAGTAAGATGACATGATGTAGAGGGATAAACTCAAGCAATATTATGAAAACCCCATCTTTTTATCCTTGATGGAAACAATACAATACGTGCCTCGCTACCCCTACCATGTCACTGGGTGAGGACACCGCAAGAATGAACCCAAAACTAAGCACTTCTCCCATTGCAAGAATTACCAATATAGTTGGCCAAATCAAACCAATAATTCGAAGATACTTACAAAGATATGAAATCATGCATATAAGAATTCAGAAGAGACTCAAATAATATTCATAGATAATCTGAATGTAAAATCAAAATTCATCTGATCTCGACAAACACACCGCAAAAGAGAATTACATCGGATAGATCTCTATGAAGATCATGAAGAACATGGTATTGAAGATCAAAGAGAGAGAAGAAGCCATCTAGCTACTAGCTATGGACATGTAGGTCTATGGAAAACTACTCACACATCATCGGAGGGGCAATGGAGTTGATGTAGATGCCCTCCGTGATCAATTCCCTCTCCGGGAGATTACGGGAGAAGGCCCCGAGATTGGACCTCACGGGAACAGAGGCTCCCGACGGAGTAAAAGTATTTTCGTGGCTCTTTTTGGCGATACGGGAACATTTGGGAATTTATAGGCCAAAGAATAGGGTTAGGAGGCCTCCAGGGGACCCATAAGCCAGGGGGCGCGGCCACTCCCAAGGGCGCGCCCTGCAGGCTTGTGGCCTCCCGGCAGGTGCCCTGCCCCCTACTCTGAGTCTCCTGGGTGTCTTCTCGTCCAACAAAAATCTTCCCGGAGATTTTATTCCGTTTGGACTCCGTTTAATATTCCTTATCTGCAATACTCAAAAATGTGGAAAAATCAGAAACCAGCACTAGGCTCTAGATTAATAGGTTAGTACCATAAATAATGTAAAACAACCTATTAATCCATATAAAATATCCAAAAAAGATAATATAATAGCATGGAACAATCAAAAATTATAGATACGTTGGAGACGTATCAGTGAGTCATGTTTGACCTTTCGGTCTCTTGTGTTCCGAGGCCATGTGTGTACATGCTAGGCTCGTCAAGTTTAGCCCGTTGTTCTGCATGTGCAACTGTTGTGTACCCATTGTATGTGAACGTAGAGTCTATCACACCCGATCATCACTGGTGTCTTGAAACAACAAACTGTCACAATGGTGCAAACTCGGGGAGAATACAATTTTATCTTGAAATTTTAGTGAGGGATCACCTTATAATGCTACTGTCGTCCTAAGCAAAACAAGGTGCATAAAAGGATTAACATCACATGTAGATCATAAGTGACATGCTATGGCCATGAACTTGTGCTTCTTGATCTCCATCACCAAAGCACCGGCATAATCTCCATCGTCACCGGCGCCACATCATGATCTTCATCATTGTGCTGCCATCGAGGTTGTAGCGCAAACTATGCTGTTAGCACTAAAGCTACTGAACTAGCGATAAAGCAAAGCATCACCAGGCGTAAAATAATTAAGGACAACCCTATGGCTCCTGTCGGTTGCCATAGCATCGACGTGCAAGTTGATATTTAACTATTACAACATGATCATCTCATACATCAAATATATCATATCATGTCTTTGGCCATATCACATCACATGCATACCCTGTAAAAACAAGTTAGACGCCCTCTAATTTGTTGTTGCATGTTTTACGTGGCTGCTATGGGTATCTAGTATGATTGCATCTTACTTACGCAAAACCACAATGGTGATATGCAAGTTGCTATTTAACCTTCTCCAAGGACCATCTCGGTCAAATCCGATTCAACTAAAGTTAAAGAAATAGACACCCGCCAGTCATCTTTATGCAACAAGTAGCATATTAGTCGATGAAACCGGTCTCTGTAAGCGTAGGAGTAATGTTGGTCCGGTCCGCTTAATCCAACAACACCACCAAATCAAGAAAAGACTAAGTAGGGAATCAATCTGAATATGAACGCCCACAAACTCCTTTGTGTTCTACTTGAGATGTCATTTACGCATAGACCTAGCTCATGATGCCACTATTGTGGAAGGTCACATAGGAAACAAAAAATTTCCTACACGCACACAAGATCTATCCATGGTGATGACCATATACGAGAGGGGAGAGTGCATCTACATACCCATGTCGATCACTAAGCAGAAGCGTATATAACGCGGTTGATGTAGTGGAACATCTTCGCGATCCAAATCACAGCCCGTCTCCCGAACTCATCACGATCCGTCCCGCGATCCCATCATGATCCATCCTGATCCAATGCCAAACGGACGGCACCTAAGTGTTCAACACACATGCAGCTCGATGACGATCACCGTCTTCTTGATCCAGCAAGAGGGACGAAGAGGTAGATGAGTTCTCCAACACGACGTCCTGGTGGTGGTGGTGTACAATCCAGCACGGCTTCACCCAACACTGCGGAAGTAATCTAGAGGAGAAAACAATCTAGAGAGAAAGAGGGAACTCGTGGCTTATTAGGGTTAGGGCTGCCCTCAAAATCCTCTAGTATATATAGGAGGGAGGGAGTTGAGGAGGCAGCCTCAACCCTAAAGGGTTCAGCCGAAGTGGAGAGGAGGTGGAGGAGTCCACCTCCAATCCTACTCCTAGTAGGATTCCACCTTGTCTCCTCCTTCCCTTTTTCCCTTTTCCCTTTTTTTGCTCTTGGCCGAAATAGGCCTTCTTGGGCTCGCCGCACCAGCCCACTAAGGGCTGGTGCACCACCTTTAGGTCTATTAGGTTCTCTCCCGGGTGGGTGGCCCCTCCCGATAAAACCCTGGAATCCATTCATCACTCCCAGTACTTTACCGGTAATGCCCGAAAACTTTTCGGAAGCCAAATGCAACTTTCCTATATATCAATCTTTACCTCCGGATCATTCAGGAGCTCCTTGTGACATTCGGGATCTCATTCAGGACTCCGAACAACTTTTGGTCACGAACATACACAATAATACAAAAACTTCACCGAACCTTAAGTGTGCAGACCCTGCGGGTTCGAGAACTATGTAGACATCACCTGAGACACTCTCCGGTCAATAACCAATAGTGGGACCTGGATGCCCATATTGGCTCCTACATATTATACGAAGATCTTTACCGGTTGAACCTCTATGTCAAGGATTCAATTAATCCCATATGTTGTTCCCTTTGTCCATCGATATGTTACTTGCCCGAGATTCGATCATCGGTATTTCTATACCTAGTTCAATCTTGTTACCAGCTAGTCTCTTTACTCATTCCGTAATACAAGATCCCATGACTAACTCCTTAGTCACATTGCTTGCAAGGCTTATTGTGATGTTGTATTACCGAGTGGGCCCCGAGATACCTCTCCATCACACGGAGTGACTAATCCCAGTATTGATCCATGCCAACCCAACAGACACCTGCAGAGATACCTGTAGAGAACATTTATAGTCACTCAATTACATTGTGATGTTTGATACACACAAGGTATTCCTTCGGTGTCTGGGAGTTGCATGATCTCATGGTCATAAGAACAGATACATTGACATGCAGAAAACAGGAGCAATAAACTGACACGATCATATGCTACGTTCATAGTTTGGATCTTGTCCATCACATCATTCGCCTAATGATTTGATACCGTTATCAGGTGACAACACTTGTCTATGGCGAGGAAATCTTGACCATCTTTTCTCAACGAACTAGTCAACTAGAGACTCACTAGGAACTATGTGTTGTCTATGTATCCACACATGTATTCGAGTTTCCAATCAATACAATTCTAGCATGGATAATAAACGATTATCATGAATGAGGAAATATAATAATAACCAATTTATTATTGCCTCGAGGGCATATTTCCAACAAGGCGGGTATGAGACAATGGCAGCGGGGTGCTAGTCTGATAGTACGAGTGTCACACATCCACCTTGACGTATGACTGGAAGCACATAGGAGACATCGACGGGGAGATCGAGAATGCGGCCAGCGAGGTGGAGTGGGAAGCCGCGCTTGCACACGAGGCCGATGAAGAGCCTGCCTCATGGTCGTGTTTCCCCTTCTTGTCGAGCACCCACTTCCAAAAGCCCATCACGGCGGCAAAGAGGGAGAAGGTGGGGCAAAGACGCTAGGCTAGGGTTTGATGTCAGGCACGAAGGGAGAAATGGAGTAAGGACACTATGGGGAGGTGGAAGTATCCACACAGTCCACAACTTAGCCATAAAAAAGGACGCGGCCGATGGCGTGTTGTTGGCTGACGAGCGAGCGCGTCCGTTCATGTGGATTAATTGTGCCCGATGGGAGGTAGTTGGATGATCGACACGCGGGCCTGAGGTGGACGATGAGAGGATGCGTGCACGTTCATTTTGCATCCATTTGACCTGAAAGCCCGATCAAATTTGCGCCCACAATGCAGCGAGCCAGACTAGAAACAGACATATTTTGTGGATGCAATCGCGTGTTAGGACGTGACGTCTGCCCGTTTGGGGCAAAACAGACACACACAGATGGTTTGGGGTCAAGCGTTGGAGCTGGCCTAAATTCATGTTCTCCCATATGTAATCTTACATGATACATCTAGTCTAGTAGCCCCTGCGCCGCTCCCGTGCAAGCGGATCTGGCGAATTGAGAAACCTAACAATGCCATTCAAATAAACCACCCCTCCTCTCCTCCGTCGCTGGAGGAAGCTCCAGGGAGAAGCCACTATGTCCGAGGACGGTGGTGGGGAACTTGCTCAAGTCATGGGGGTGTCCTTGGGCACAGAGGAGTCTCCCTCGATGACGACAACAACAATGATGTTCTGTCTGGCTGCTCAGTTCCAACAGAATGGGATGGTGGCCTGCCTCCTCGTGTGCGTGTTGTACTACCGCCTCGTGAGCGCGACACTGGTGTGCTATGTGGTGGTGGTGTGCGGCGGGGTTGGCGTCTAATTCAGGCTTGCCCTCTCATGTGCGTAAGTGTTGGAAATATACCCGAGAGGCAAAGTGGTTATTATCATATTTCCTTGTTCATGATAAACATTTATCATCCATGCTAGAATTGTATTTATTGGAAACTTAAATACATGTGTGGATATATAAACAATATAGTGTCTCTAGTGAGCCTCTACTAAACTAGCTCGTTCATCAAAGATGGTTAAGGTTTCCTAACCATAGACATGAGTTGTCATTTGCTAATGGGGTCACATCGTTAGGAGAATGATGTGATGGACAAGACCCAACCATAAGCATAGCATTTAATTGTATCACTCAATATATTGCTAATGCTTTCTTCATGCCAAGTATCTGTTCCTAAGACATGAGATCATGCAACTCCCTGACACCGGAGGAATGCCTTGTGTGCATCAAACGTCACTTTATAATTGGGTGATCATACAGATGCTCTCACTACTGCAGGATGGTCCAAACGTGACACTACAATCATTGGCCCTTTGACGAGACTGTGTGCGATGTATGAATCGCAAACGGTGACGTGGGAAAACCATAAAAAAAGATGCAAACTGTTTGCGATGGCGGAGACATCAAACACAATTCATATTATAGTTTCATGTGCGATGCGTGACATACGGTTAATCCATAAGAAATGTTTTTGATGAGGTAGAACAATAGAAACAGTCAACCATATCAAGGTGTGAGCGATATATAGCATACATTTCTCTCCGATGAACCATTTGTGATGACCGAGTTGAACACAAACGATTCGGCGTACCAAAATGTGTGTGATACCAGACAAACAGGTCGGTAATCATAATTGTGTGTGATCATTATAAATAGCGCATACATTTTTTTGTGAATTGTGTGACCAACAAGCACACAATTCAAAAAACCAACCTGTGGGCAATAATGTAAAAGATCTCTGTCGAATAGGTATTACTAACCATCTGTGATGAGATTGAGAGGGGAAAGAGAGATAACGAATTAATATGAGCGAATGGAAACATAGATATATACAGTCTGCTTAATATAGTCCTTCTTCTTCTTGTTTGTCGGTGTTATGAGAATGGGGGTACCCAGACCTGCCTGCCTGCGGCCCAGGGCTGGCCCACTCCATCAACCATAAACCAGCGGGCCCGACACCACTCAAGAGAATGCCCTCGCGAGGGTCCATGCCTCGCGAGGAGAGTAGCATCAAGACCCGCAGCGGGCCTCCTCAGGACCCCTTCGGAGCGGTGGATATTCCGAGGCGAGGCTCAGCCTCAGGAGTCAAGGATGACGCGTGGGAAGGACATGCGAGCAGCAGATAGCCGGACGGAACAGTTTCCCCTTAAGTGCAAAGGAGGGCTAGGACGCATCAGGGTTCCGAAGGCATCTCCCAAAGGTTTCCATTCTGGTGCAACAAGGCCACCACCACCCGCCAGCAGGACGGACGTCATCCCTGGACCCGTCCCTGTTGCGTTGACAACCACTTTGCAGGTGAAGACTACTTTTGTACACGGGAAGCACGTTCCCCTGTCCCCCTTTAAGATTGGCCATTGTGGGATCCCTTCCCACCGAAACGATAAGGGAAGAGGACCAGGGCCGCCACTATAAACATAGAGGGTAGTTTACTTCGTAGAGGGATCCGATCCAACCCCGATTCATTCATTCACTCACTAGCACCGCACAAAGCCACCCACCTCCGGAGGCTCTCGCGTACTGTACTAATTCATCCACCAACCTCCACGAGAGGCAATCCACCAAAGAAGGAGTAGGGTATTACGCTTCCCAGCGGCCCGAACCTAGGTAAACTAACGTGTTCTGTGTTTTCCTCACCATTGAGTGAGTTATCTGCCTTGCCCATCGAGTAGCGAGCTAGATGAAGTGAGCCCGAGAGAGATCTTCGTACACACCCTTGAGTTCGAATCTTTAGGGTTTTTCAAAGCCCTAAATCCGACATTTGGCGCGCCACATAGGGGGCGTGTCAAGGTTTCCTCCAAGCTTCGCCGCTCCGATTGCTCACGCTCGATGGGCTCGCGCCGAGTGCCGCGCCACCTCGCCGGGCTCAGGCCAAGCGTCGAGCACGACCACTGACGGCCGCTAGTCCCTGGCGGTGGACGGCCTCCGGGCGAGCAGAGCCGCCCCTGCAGTCGCCTGCATCCTTGGAAGATCGCAGGCGCTAGCTTCCGACCGTCACATCAAGCATTTCCTACAACACGAAGGGGCGGTTCTCCCAAGGCCCGAGCCCGTGGAACACCACGTATGGCCGGAGGTCAACATTACCTTGGGCCCTGACGATCACCCCAAATCCACGGCGGCCGTCGGTACACTGTAGAGGCCTCCGACGATCATAACCGGCATGGTCGTCTCCAAGACCCTCATCGATGGCGGCACGAGCCTCAACGTCATCTCAGTCGAGGCCTCTGACGCGCTGTAGTTGACCCGAGAGCAACTTGCACCTTCAATAACCTTCTCCGGGTTGGTGGTAGGGTCTATCACTGTTGTGGGACGGATTCGCCTCCCCGTCACTTTCGGCACCCGCTCCAACTTCCGCACTGAGGAGATCGACTTCGACGTCGCCCACATCCACCTTCCGTACAACACAATACTCGGCTACCCCGCCCTCGCGCAGTTAATGGTGGCAACGCACCCAGGCTACAACGTCATCAAGATGCCCGGGAGCGGCGGTGTGTTCACCATCCTGGGGGACGTCAAGGACGCATCTTGGGTACTCGAGCTCTCCCACAAGGCCGCGGCCACGGTACGTGCCGACCTCAGGGGCGCAGGGCACGCCACCACGGAGGACCGCGACAACGTCCCCGACGTCGCGCCCGTGAAGAAGAAGCAACTGTTCTCCCAGGATCGGGCGGAAATGAAGCAAGTACCGGTGGATGAAGGAAGCTCGGCTCCCACCTTCACCATCGGCGCAGACCTTCCCAAGACCAAGAGAAGGCATTGGTGGGCTTCCTTAGGGAGAACAATGACGCATTCACCTAGAGCGCCTCCGACCTGGTGGGGGTCCCGAGGGACGTCATTGAGCACCACCTCATGGTGTGCCCGAACGCGCGCCCAGTGAAGCAAAAGACAAGGAGGCAAGCCCCGGAAAAGCAGGTGTTCATTGCTCAGTAGCTGTGCAAGCTAAAGGAGGCAGGGGTCATTCGAGAGGTACGCTATCCGGAGTGGGTGGCCAACCCGGTGGTCGTCCTGAAGAAGTGCGGGAAGGACGCATGTGCGTCGACTTCACGAGCCTCAACAAGGCTTGCCCTCCGGACCCGTTCCCACTACCACGCATCGACCAGGTCATGGATTCCACCGTGGAGTGCAATCTCCTGTGCTTCCTGGATGCATTCTCGGGCTACCACCAGATCAAGTTGGCGGTGGAGGACGTCGAGAAGACAACCTTCTTCTCTCCATGTGGGGTATACTTCTACGAGTGCATTCACTTCGGGGTGCGGAATGCCGAGGCAACCTTCTAGCGGCTGATGCATATCATTTTGGGACCGCAGCTCGGGAGAAACGCACAGGCCTACGTCGACGACATCGTGGTCTGATAACCCACAAGTATAGGGGATCGCAACAGTTTTCGAGGGTAGAGTATTCAACCCAAATTTATTCATTCGACTCAAGGGGAAGCGAAAGAATATTCTCAAGTATTAGCAGCTGAGTTGTCAATTCAACCACACCTAAAATATTTAGTGTCTGCAACAAAGTATCAGTAGCAAGGTGGTATGATAGCAGCAGTAGCAATAGTAACCAGTAGCAACAAAGTAACAATAGTAGCAGTGACAGCAGTAGCAGCAAAGTAACATAGCAAGGACAACTAGTGAAAGACTCTTAGGCATTGGATCGGTGATGGATGATTATGGCGGATGTGATTCATCATGTGACAACTATATCATGGAGATATAAGTAACTAGCTCCCATTCGTCAATCTAATGTAGGCATGTATTCCGTATGTAGTCATACGTGCTTAGGGAAAAGAACTTGTCGGTGAATACTCACAACATATGCCATAGGTAGGCTAAAGTCGGTGAGAACCGAAGGGACAAAGGTGGGCGCTGGAAACGAGGTTGGTACACGCATGGGACGCACGATGTACCCAGGTTCCGGGCTCTCCGTAGAGATAATACCCCTAATCCTGATGGTGTGTTTGATGTATGGGAACCGAGTACAATATCGCTCCTGGAGCTGTGTTGGGAGGAGGAAGAGGGGAGCAGCCGGCTCGTCTCTACCTCGCTCTCAGTTGGTTGGTGAGTGTGTAGTGTTGAATGACTTGCAAGTGATCGGTCCCCTTGCATGGGGGGGCGGCCGGGGGGTTTTATAGATGAACCCGCCGGCCTAAAATATGGATAAAGGGTACATGCGTGGGACACGGCTGGCTACTTCGCCGGCTGGCCAGGGGCCCACAAGGGTCTTATCTTGTCAATGAGGGGCCTGCCAGCTGCATGGTCTCGATTGCTGGTGGGACCCGCCGGCTGGCCAATGGGGCTCCTGTGTAAGGTTGATGCTGAGCACGCGCTGTACGTCGAGCGTCGCCCCGCGAGATTCTTCATGGGCAGACAGTACGAGGGCTTCGTGGGCATCATCTGGCACCTGTCCTGTTCTTCTTTAAGCAACAATCCATCGTCATGGAGAAATCTGAGGTGGAGAAGCTCAAGGGGCCGCGCCCCATGACGCCGTGCGGGGCCGCGTTGGTGCATCGCCGCCCGAAGTCCGGCTTCCCCCAGATGCCTTTGCAAGACTCCATCAAGCATTGGCAGAAGGGGTTCTTCTACGTGAGGAGCACCGACCCGGCCCAGGACGCCCTCAACATTCCCCCTTTCGCCATCGCCCTCCAACGTGGCAGAACTGGGACGCGAAGACTCCCAAGCCGCATCCTGAGGTGGCGCTTATTTGCGCCCACCTCGATATCTTGAGGGAGAGCGGCCTCCTCGGTCGCGACCTTCTCGCCACCATGGTGGTCCGCCGGATTCTGCCTCTGCAGAGGCGGCCGCATCTGGTCTTCCAGATGAGCGGCCGGCTTGATCCATGCCGGTTGTCCACCAAGAGGTTCACCCCAGGTGCTGTAGCGCGAAGGGTGAACCTGATCTCCACCGCCCACATGGATGAGGGCGGGGAATGGACATGGGGGATGTCCCCGTTCAACCGGGCTTATCCGCCTCCGATGGTAGCCTTACTCCCTTCTTTTCTGTCGTTTTGTTTTGAAGCCGGTGGCATTTGCTGAGCCTGGTTGAATTCCTTTCTTGTAGATGTTGAAGAGCCTGCAGGGGTTCCTCCGTCAGCCTGCTCCTGACGTGGAGGCGTCCGGCGCCTCCGAGATGGAGGACCAGGATGCGATGGAGCCCCGCTCAGAGTCCTCCGCCGACTCGAAAGATCCCCTGGAGTCGGAAGGGACCGATCCGTCTGGTGAGTACCCGCGGCACGCCCTAGCAGACTGGACGGACGACGATGACGAAGCCTCATTGTGTTCTGATGCAGCCTTCGAGGGAGACTCTGACGAGGTGGAGGAGGTCACCGGCCCACTACCATCACGCGGCCGGCGTCAAGGTGGCGGAGCGACCGCTGCTGACGAGGCAGCCGAGAAGAAGGGAAAGGGTGCCACAGCTTCCCGGCCGGCCTCTAAGCGACCGACGCCGGGTCCCCTAGCCGGGCAGCGAGCAGACGGCGCCAAGTGGCGCCATGGCGGTGGCCGGAGGCAGGTCCCGGTGGTTGCAGGGTATGGTTTCCTCCTCTTCTCCCTTCCATATCTTGAGATGAGTTTTGTTCCTGAGAAGCTTTGCTTGACAGGGAGGCGGAGGATGCGGATGAAGACACCGCCTCTGCAGTGGAGCGGGCCGGCTGGGCAGCAGCTGATGCTGCCGAGAGGGAGCTCGAGATAGAATTCCATCGCCGGTGGGAGACGGCTGCGGGGAAGACCGTCGTGGGTCAGCCTCGCCCTAGCCGGGTCGAGAGGCGGCAGAGAAGCGTGCGAAGGCTAGACAGGATCCCTCCACACATGCCCATGTGGACGAGCCAGCTAGCAAGGTCGCCTCCAGGCCGGCCCCGAGGACCGAAGGGGCCCAGCCGCCTGAGCTGGCAGCCTCGGAACATGTGGACCTGGAGACGATCCCAGTTTCTCCCCGGGCCGAAGCAGCTCCTGACGCGTCGGTGCTGGATCTGACCGCGCCGGATGCGGCCCTGATGCCCCAGGGGTGACCATGGATGCGCCGGACGCGGCTCATCCGCCTCCTACGGAGGAGGTAGCGCCGGCTCGGACGGTGCCCGAGCCGGCCGTCGAGGCGGCACCAGGAGCCGGCGCCATCGTCGTCCCCCAGCAGGGCCCTATTGCGCCAAGGGCACGGGGCCGGCCCATGAAGTCATGGCGGGCGGCGAACTTGGCCGGCCTGCGAATGCCCGCCGACACAGTTCTTTCCGGCGTGCCGGAGCTGGTGACGCTGCTTACCAGCGGCCGGTCGAAGGTGGAGCAGGCGGCCCGCGTGGTATGCGGCGACATGGAGCGCCTGGAAGCCCGCACGCAGGTAGGCCTTGCCTTTTTTGGTTTTTCTTTGCTCTTTTTTCTCTTGACGTTAGTGGGGGTGCGACAGCGCACCCACTGGGTGTAGCCCCCGAGAATCGGGCGGGTTGATTGCCAACCGGTCTGAATCTCTTGGAGGCCTTTTTCTTTGCATATTTTTCTTTAGTGGGGGCGCGCAAGCGCACCCACTGGGTGTAGCCACCAAGAGTCGGGCTGGTTATGCTTTTAACCAGGTCGAATCTTAATCCTGTTCCCTTTCTCTCCCCTTTGGGAGGCGCTTTACGATGCTCAGGTACACGCGTACAACGAGCTTCGGGACTACCACCTGGGGGCTGATAGCCGGATCGCCGAGCTTGAAGCCCGGCTGGGCGAGGCTGCCGCGGAGCATGATGCCTTGCGCGAAGCTGGCGGCCGGCTCCAAGAGCAGCTGGAACTTCTTCAGGCGGAGAAGAAGGAGCTCGAGGCGGCATGCCGGGTCGAGTTGGAGCGGCTGCGGGCCACACTGTAGGAGAAGGAAGCCTCCTACTCTGCCGACGTGGACCGCCTCATGTCGCTTCATCTTGAGGAGGTGAACCTCAAGGAAGCCGCCTTGAGGGCGAAGGACGAAGCCCTTACCCAGAAGCAAGCGCAGCTGGTAAGGCGCTGGAGTCTGCCGCGACCCTCCAGGAAGAAATCGCCCGCCTCACCCATGCGAGTGGGGTGCGGGAGCGCGAGGTCCTCGAGGTCTCTCATGAGACCGACGACGCCTACCAGCGTGGGTCTTTCTTCCTTGTTTTGGGTTTGGTCTTCTTGCCGTCTCCTCCTCTTGCCGTGTTCTTATGTCCTGGTTGCCTTTTCCCCGGAACTCTTCCCCGAGATCCAGGTCGCAGCCGACACCGCCGTTGAGGTGTGCCATAAGGAGCGCCGCGCGGCCGGGCAGGAGGTGGATACTACCTCCGGCTGGAGCGTAGAGGAGATCGGGATGGGCCTTCGGGCCAGCCTGCACGTCTTGGGCGAGTCTGTGACTCGGCTCCAGGTTGCAGGTTCGTCGATGGTGGCGGCCCTGTGGCCGGAGGGTGTGGAGCCGACGACCATGAGCCGGCTTGCCCGCTGGCTCGCAGCGGGTGGAGAGTGCCTGGACGCCTGGCGTGCCTCCGCAGCACGGTCTGGGGCTTATATGGCCCTGCGCTTGGCCAAGTCATGGTATCATAACCTGAACTTGGGCAAGCTGGCTGCCCAGCGCGACGGCTAAGAGGTGGAGCTGCAAGGCATGGAGGAGGAGCTCCGGGTGAGAGCCAGCGCCGTCGCCGAGTACGCAGCCTGGGATGACTTCGTCTTGGAGCGAGGTGAAGACGGCGGCGTGATCGCTGAAGATCTGCACGACCTTCAGCCCTATGATGCCGACGGCAGGTCCGACGAGGCGGTCCGGGCTGCGGAATCTGCAGCCGCCTCCAGCGGTGGGGCGTATGCCGACTCCGAGATCAGCGGAGTCGGGGGCCGCAACGGGGGAGACGGCGCATCCACCTCGGGAGGAGCCGGAGGCGGCGACGCTATCACATCAGGAGCAGCAGCCGAGACGACCCCTGAGGCCGCTGTCCCGTAACTGGTGTCCTTTTGTGTTTTTGGTTCTACCCCCGGAGGGATGTAACGAACGTGGGCCGTGGGCCAATGCTTTTTATGAATGTATATATTCAGCATTATATTCGTCACCAAGCATGTTGTCTTATGATCCCGTCTTTTGATTCCTGGTTGACTTCTCTTATCAGAAGCCATCAAGACATAAAGAACAAGACATAAGCCAATCAGAGGCCGGCTTGAATGAACCAACTCGAGCCGGTCGTCACTAGTATAGCCGGACTGTGCATGTATTCGACCTGACCCGACGTCATATCGCGAACCGAGCGAGCGAAGCCAGCCCGCAGGTTCAAGCGAAGGACCAGGAGTCAGCCGGTACAATATGTGCCCGACTACAAGGATTGACCGTCCGAGCGGCTGGTGAGGCCCCGAGCTTGTTTAAAGCTAGCAAGGGGCCGCGCTGCGTAGCCTCCAAGCTTGATTAAGCCAACAAGAGGTGGTACGCGGTGTAGCCCGTACACTGAGTGAAAACTCTTTTAGCAAGAGGAAGCATGGAGCCTGCTTTTTTCATCATATTTGTTGTTCCCGGCAGTCAGAGGCCGTCTTGAGTCTTGAATGAGATCGTATATACGATCGAGCCAGCCCGAGCCGGTCGTCCCAAGTATAGCCGGACTTTGCATGTATTCGACCTGACCTAGCGTCATATCGCGAACCGAGCGAGCGGAGTCAGCCCGTAGGCTCGAGCGACGGACCAGGAGTCAGCCGGTACACTATGTGTCCGTTATAAGGGTGGACCGTTCAGGCGGCTGGCGATCCCCCGAGCTTGTTTAAGCTAGTAAGGGGCCGTGCTGCATAGCCTCCAAGCTTGATTAAGCCGGCAAGAGGTGGTACGCTGTGTAGCCCGTACACTGAGTGAAAAACTCTTAACAAAAATAAACATGGATCATGTTCTTTTTATTGCCTTCGTTGTTCCCTGAAGAGGGAGGAAGATACATGTGCATGCTCTTTCCTTTGCTTGTCTTTGGCCTTTTAGCAATAGAACGGGCGAAGCAATGCCGCGTTCCATGGGCGCTCCGTTTCCTGGCCGGAGTCGGCCCTCTTGCGCTTCCTTGGCTTCTGGGTGTCAATCAGGTAGTAAGCGTTGTTGTGCAGCGCCCTACCGATGAGGAAGGGTCCCTCCCAGGGGGGTGAGAGCTTGTGCTGGCGGGCAGTGCGCTGGATTCTTCTGAGGACCAAGTCTCCGTCTCTGAAAGAGAGAGACCTGATCCTTTTGCTGTGGTAGTATCTCAGCTTTTGTTGGTAGATGGCCGTCCGGCTCCAAGCCAAGTCCCTTCCTTCTTCGAGGAAATCCACACCATCTTCTATGGCCTCCTTTGCCTCTGTTTCTTGGAACAGTAGAGCGCCAGGGCGCCCTTGGCGAAGTTGGTGCCGTTGTCGGTGATGATGCTGTGGGGAACGCCATATCGGACAGAGATGTGTGTGATGAACCTGACAGCAGTGGGGCCGTCAAGCCTCTTGATAGGACTGGCTTCGATCCGCTTGGTAAACTTGTCGACGGCTACCAAAAGATGTGTCATCCCTCCGCGAGCCGTATTGAAGGGTCCAACCATGTCCAGTCCCCAGACGGCGAATGGCCATGATAAGGGAATGGTTTTCAGTGCTGACTGCGGCATATGGCTTTGTGCACTGAAGCGTTGGCAGCCTTCACATTTGTCCACAAGATCCACATCCTCCTCGAGGGCCGTGGGCCAGTAAAATCCATGGCAGAATGCTTTGGCCACCAGGGTTCTGGAGGCGGCATGATGCCCACACTCCCCCTGGTGGATGTCACTGAGGATCTCCTGCCCTTTTTCTGATTCGACGCAGTGTTGGAACACGCCGGTCGTGCTGCGTCGTACCAGTTCGTGATTGATGATGGCGTAGGCGGCGGACCTGCGCTGGGTCTGTCTTGCCTCCGCCTTGTTCTGAGGAAGTTTGCCGCGAAGAAGGAGGGCCAGAATGGCCTGAGCCCATGATGGAGCCGACACAAGGGTCGCATCAGCTTCGTCTTGACTGTTGGTGGCTTCTGCAGCCCCCGAGCTTGATGGCGTCTCCGGTGCTATTGCTGCAGCCAGCTCACCGTCTATCTCCATGATGTCCACCCACTGGGAGGATTCGAGCCCTGATAGAGCCGGGGTCGTCGTTGTAGCTGGTGCCGCTGTTGGAGTCGGTTGGACCAATGGGGCCGGATTAGGATCCGAAGCCGGCATACTTGGTGGGGCCGACGACACTTGCACCATAGACTCAGTCGGTGCCGCATTTGGAACTGGTGCCGTCATTGCAGCCGGCGTGGGGTCCACAACCGACATAACTGGTGGAGCCGGCGACGCTCGTATCGTAGAGTCGGCCGGTACGAAGATTGATGCCGACTCAGGAGACGACTTGATAGACGGCTTGTGGAGTTGCTCCAGGGAGACGCCGGCTGGGATGGCCTGCCTCGTGGAGCCGATCTTTGCCAGTGTATCCGCCGCCTCATTTTCCGCCCTGGGAACATGGTGGAACTCACAACCCTTGAAGGGGCCGCTGAGTTGCTGGATGAGGAAGCGGTAGCTTGCCATGTTGGCGTCCCTGGCGTCCCTTTAGCCAGAGACCTGCTGCACCACCAAGTCCGAATCGCCGAAGCATATGAGCCGCCGGATGCCAATCTCCTTGGCAAGCCGGAGGCCGTGAGCCAGTGCTTCGTACTCGGCGACGTTGTTGGAGGCGGCGAAATGGATCTGCAGAGCGTACTTGAGTTGGTCCCCTTTCGGAGACGTCAAGATGATGCCGGCTCCCAGTCCTGTCCGCATCTTCGAGCCGTCGAAGTGCATCCGCCAATGCCTGGAGTCTGGAGGCAGTGGCTCGAACTGGGTCTCAGCCCAGTCGACTAAGAAGTCGGCCACCACCCATGATTTGATGGCGGTGCGAGGCTCGTACCGAATATCGTGGTCGGCCATGGAGATGGACCATTTGGCAATTCTACCCATGGCATCATGGTTGCCCATGATCTCCGAGAGCGGAGCAGTGCTCACCACAGTGATGGCATGCTCTTGGAAGTATTGTTTTAATTTCTTTGCAGCAAGGTAAACACCATAACACATTTTCTGATAATGAGGGTAGTTCTCCTTAGAGGCAGACAAGACCTCACTAAGGTAGTAGACGGGGTGCTACACTGGCAGGGCCTTGCCTTCCTCTTTGCGCTGAACTACCAACACTACGCTGACCACGCGAGTGGTCGCCGCGATATATATGAGTATGGGTTCCCTTTCAGATGGGGCTGCCAAGATTGGCAGGCTCGAGATTACCCGCTTGAGGTCGCAGAAGGCTTCGTCCGCCTGGTCATTCCACTCGAACTTCGTCGTCTTCTTCATGAGCTGGTAGAGTGGAAGGGCCTTCTCACCAAGTCGGCCGACGAACCGGCTGAGGGATGCCAAGCAGCCGGCGAACTTCTGGACGTCGAGGATCCGAGACGACCGCACCATCCGCTCGATGGTGCTGATCTTCTCTGGGTTCGCTTCTATGCTGTGGGCGGATACGAAGAACCCCAAGAGTTTGCCACCTGGGACCCCGAAGACGCACTTCTCAGGGGTGAGCCGGATCTTGTATTCGCGCACGTTGGCGAATGTCTCCCGCAGGTCGTCGAGGAGGCTGAAGTGCTACTTCGTCTTGACGACGATGTCATCCACATAGACGTGGATGTTTCTGCCAATTTGTGGCAGTAGGCACTGCTGCATGCAGCGTTGGAACATCGCACCTGCGTTCTTCAGACCGAATGTCATGGTGGTGTAGCAGTAGGCCCCGAAGGGCGTGATGAAGGAGGTCTTCAGGCGATCAGCTGGATCCAGCATGATTTGATGGTAGCCTGAATAAGCATCCAGAAATGAGAGTAGTTCGCAGCCTGTAGTGGAGTCGATCACTTGATCTATCCTAGGCAATGCGAAAGGGTCTTTTGGACATGCCTTATTCAGGCTAGTGTAGTCGGTACACATTCGCTAGGTGTTGTTCTTCTTCAGCACCATGACTGGGTTCGCGAGCCAGTCCGGGTGGAAAACCTCCATGATGAAGCTGGCTGCAAGGAGCCGGGTGATCTCTTCTCTGATTGTGCGCCGCTTCCCCTCGGCGAAGCGGCGCAAAGGTTGTTTCACCGGCTTTGCATCCGGTCGCACGTGAAGTTTGTGCTCGGCGTACTTCCTCGGAACACCCGGCATGTCGTTGGGGGACCATGCAAAGATGTCTCGATTCTCACGGAGGAAGTCGACGAGCTCGCCTTCCTATTTGGGGCTGAGGCCAGCCCCGATGGTGATGCACTGCTTTGGGTTGGCAGGGTCGAGCGGGACCTGCTTGGTCTCTTTAGCCGGCTTGAGAGAGCCTTCGCCGGCCGATTGGGACAGAGGAGAAGGAATCGCCGGCTGCTCGGTAGCCTGGGCCACGAGCCGGTCGATCTGCCGCTTCTCCTCGGCAATCACCAAGGCGTCGGCGAGGCGGCTGCTATCTTGGGCGCACTCGAGCGACTTCTTGTAGTCGCCAACAACAGTGATGATGCCCTTGGGACCCATCATCTTCATCTTCAGGTAGGCGTAGTGCGGAATAGCCATGAACTTGGCCAGAGCCGGTCTCCCCAGCAGCGCGTGGTACGGGCTACTGAGGTCCACTACCTCGAACCATATGGACTCTCGGCAGAAGTGGGCCTTGTCGCCGAAGAGGACGTCCAGCTGGATCTTGCCGATGGGCGAGCATGACTGCCCAGGCACGATGCCATGGAAGACAGTGCTGGTTGGAAGGACGTCCGTCTCCTTGAGCCCGAGCTTGCGGAGAGTGTCGACGTAGAGGATATTGATGCTGCTGCCACCATCGACCAGCACCCGGGAGAATCGGCACGTGAGCCTCTTGGAGGCCAAGGTGGGGTGGAGGACGAGGGCATATGACCCCGGGTTGGGCATCACCGCAGGATGGTCCACCCGGCTCAATGTGATTGGTTTGTCAGACCAATGCATGTACTGGGGAACCGGGGGGACAGTGGCGTTTACCTCGCGCCGTCTCTGGCGTAGGCTGTGTTTGTCGTCGCCTTCGCTGCTGAAGACGACGAACGCTCCGTCGTGGTGAGGATAGTCGTTAGGGTGAGGACCGTCATCGCGAGGCAGTGGTGGCAGAAGCAGACCGTGATGGGGAGCCGGTGCATGGGGTGCCGCCAGCGCACCCGGAGGATGCGGCAGGCCCTCCCCTTGCGACAGCCGGCGTGCGACACTGCACTGTCGAAGGGTATGGGTAGACGACGTCGCCCCAGAAAATATCTTGCAGGGGGCGTCGAGCAGCTGCTCGAGAGACTGCTTCGGCAGCCAGTTGGGGTTGCCCTGATTGCGATGCTTCCGTGGAGGGCCGGCTTGAGAAGCCGACGCCTCGCCCTCCACATTGGCCACTAGCTTGTTGTTGGAGCAGGGATCCATCTGATCCGCCTTGCGCTTGTAGTTGTTCTGGCCGCCTCGGTTGTCCCCAACCGGCTTGGGAGTAGCCGGCGCAGGCACAACCTTGTCCAAGGCGGTCACCTTGATGCGCATTGCGGAGTCGGCCGTGGCATACTTGTCTGTCTTGGCCATTAGAACCGCCAAAGAGGTGGGCTCGGCGCACCTGAGCTTGTGCTTGAGGAGGGTGCCCTCTCGGCATCCGTTGATGAAGTATTGGATGGCCTGTACCTCATGCACCCCTTCACAGGAGTTGCGGAGCTCAGTCCACCGGGTGACGTAGTCGCGGAGGGGTTTGTCGGCCTTCTGGACGCACATGGCTAGCTCGTGGGGCCGGCCAGGGCGCTTGTATGTGCCAGTGAAGTTGCGGACGAACGCCTCCTCGAAGTCCACCCAGGAGTTGACGCTGCCGGCCGAGAGGCTGTTTAGCCAGGTCCGGGCCGAGCCGGCCAACATGATTGGCACGTAGCGAACCGCTACGCGCTTGTTGCCCCTCGCGATTCCTACGACCGTGGTGTAGTCGATCAGCCAGTCTTCTGGCTTGGTCGTGTTGTTGTATTTCGGCGTATCCCGAGACAGGGTGAAACCTCGGGGGAACGGCTCCCCTCGGATACGGGGGCCGAAGCAAGACGGACCAACAGGTCCGTCTTCCTCTAGGAGGGCCGAATGGGCCAGGGCGATGATACGTCGGCAGCCGTCCCGCTCGTCCTGGGAGGCGGGGGCGCCAGCCCCGGTGGCGAGAAGGGAGGCGCCTCGGGAGCCGGAGGCGTGAGTTCTTCGTGGGGGAAGATCCCCGTACTCCGAGTCGCCCTCGTCGCCTCCGCGACGTAAGCCCGAAGTGTGCTCGCTCTGGTGCTGCGAGCGCCGGCCTTGGCTTCCCTCGCCCCTCCAGCCGGAAGGGCGATGCGAGGAAGATCCTTCGGCATGGTGCTGGCCGCTAGGGTTGCGGCGAGCCCCTGAGTTCGGTCCCGGGGACTCCGAATGAGCCTGGCCGTGGTCGAACCGATCGTGCTGCTGGTTAGCGGCATCAAGGAGATCCTTGACACGCTTCTCCTGGAAGGCGCGCTCCTCGCCTTACAGGCTTGCCATCTCCTCCATGGCCGCCTGCGCTACCCCCATGTTGGCTGCAGGAGTCTCGTAGGTGGGCAGGTCCCCGCCTAGAACCTCGGCGACGAACCGTCCGCTGCTGCGGACCGATCCAAGCCGGTTGGGGGCCTCAGAAATCGGAGTAAGACCGTATGCGGAGTTATACTCACGATGTGTAGCCTCCAACCGACGTTTCGCCGAGTCCACGGCGATGCCCTCCTCCAAGATATGCTTGCGAGCCTCCTCCAGTGAGGCCCGAGCGTCTGCAGGATCAGCGGAAGCGGTGACCGGTGTCTTCAGGCCGGTGATGGCATCCCGAAGAGTATCAGCGGTGGCCGCAGGGGGCTCGCCGGCGCCTGCGGAGGCCTTGCCGGGAGCCGTGCTGGTGCCAACGCCGATAACCATCACCTCCCCGACATTGGAGACGGCAGCAACGTGGTATGGGGTTAAGAACCCCACCGACGGCGGAGGTCCGTCGAAGATGAGGACGTTACTGGGGTAACCATCATGGGCAGGCATCTCAGCGATAGAGAGCCTGCTGAAGCTGGCGCAGAGCGCCTCAACGTCGCAGTCCTCGCCGAAGTAGCGTGGGCGGTCGTTGAGGCGAAGGTAGCTGAAGAGAATGCTGAGGTTCTCCATAGCAGCGACGACGAGGCTAGGGAGCGCCTTTTCATCATAATATTCATCCGAATCCACATGGTGGACGGGGACATCGATCATCATGGGCGTCGCCTCGTCGAAAGCGAGCTCCACGGGCATGCAAACTGATCCGGATGCAATGCATCCGGTGGTGTAGGTGCGGGGCCCCGCCCAGCGCATGAAGCCAGCCGATGCTGCGATCGGCCCCATGGTGTGCGCCAAATGTCGGTGAATACTCACAACATATGCCATAGGTAGGCTAAAGTCAGTGAGACCCAAAGGGACAAAGGTGGGCGCTGGGAACGAGGTTGGTACACGCATGGGACGCACGATGTACCAAGGTTCAGGGCTCTCCGTAGAGATAATACCCCTAATCCCGCTGGTGTGTTTGATGTATGGGAACCGAGTACAATGTCGCTCCTGGAGCTGTGTTGGGCGAAGGAAGAGGGGAGCAGCCGGCTCTTCTCTACCTCGCTCTCTTTTGGTTGGTGAGTGTGTAGTGTTGAATGACTGGCATGTGATCGGCCCCCTTGCATGGGGGGCGGCCGGGGGTTTTTATAGATGAACCCGCCGGCCTACAATATGGATAAAGGTTACATGCGTGGGACCCGGCTGGCCAGGGGCCCACAAGGGTCTTCTCTTGTCGATGAGGCGCCCGCCGGCTGCATGGTCTCGATTGCTGGTGGGACCCGTCGGCTGGACAATGGGGCTCCTGCGTAAGGTTGACGCTCAACACGCGCTGTACGTCGAGCGTCTCCCCGCGAGATTCTTCATGGGCAGGCAGTACGACCGCCTCCACTGTTCCCCACGCCGAGTGCAGAGTGTGACGGTCGGACATCATGCTAGGTGATGGATCAAAGCCGGGGTAGGTCAGCGTCGTGGCCGCCGACGCTCGTACCTGACGAGCGCCCTGATCCAGTACCTTTGCTGACGCGTAGGTACCTTTAATCGTGAGGTCCTTTCCTGACCTACGATCTGATGTGAGAAGTGATCCTCGGCCGAATAGCCTGCTTGGTCAGACGGCTTGAGGGTGGCCGCCTCCTCCTTAGTCCGGCTGGCGGGACCAGGCCGGGTCTGAATGAGAGGCCGCCTAGATTCTAGCCGGCAGGGGTTGCCTGGCCGGCCAGAAATGTGGCCGCCTCGTCTTCTAGCCGGCAGGTAATGCCTAGCCGGTCATAAGACTTGGGCCTTGAGAATCTCCATGCCTTCATGTCCATTGGGCCGAAAATGAAGGAACAAGCTTGATGGGCCTACCCCGGGGTTATCCCCCCGACAGAACTTGCATGACATCTATTGTACATCCCTCCCGTGGCAGCGGGGTGCTAATGGAAACTACTGGATATTAAGGTTCTCCTTTTAATACAGAATCGGACCAACGCATTAAGACTTGATGAGTACATGAACTCCTCATACTATGGTCATCTCCGAGAGTGGTTCCGGCTATTGTCACTCCGGGGTTGCCGGGTCATAACACATAGTAGGTGACTACAACTTGCAAGATAGGATCTAAAACACACATATATTGCCGACAACATAATAGGTTCAGATCTGAAATCATGGCACTCGGGCCCTAGTGACAAGCATTAAGCATGGCAAAGTAGTAGCAACATCAATCTCAGAACATAGTGGATACTAGGGATCAATCCTCGTCAAAACTAACTCGATTACATGATAGATCTCATCCAACTCATCACCATCCAGCAAGCCTACGGTGAGAGTACTCATGAACGGTGAAGAGCATCATGGTATTGGCGATGAAGGAAGGTTGATGATGACGATGGCGACGACTTCCCCTCTCCGGAGCCCAAAACGGACTCCAAATCTGCCCTCCAGATGAAGAACAGGAGGTGGCGGCACCTCCGTATCGTAAAACGCGATGAACTCTTCTTCTTGATTTTTTTCCAGGCGAGACGGATTAAATAGAGCTGAGTTTGGAGGAGGTGGAGCAACGTGGGCCCCACAAGCCTGGTAGGCGCGGCCAGGGGGGTGGCCGCACCTCCTGGGCTTGTGGCCTGATGACCCACAAGTATAGGGGATCAATCGTAGTCCTTTCGACAAGTAAGAGTGTCGAACTCAACGAGGAGTAGAAGGATCTGACAAGTGGTTTTCAGCAAGGTAAAATCTGCACGCACTGAAATTGTCGGTAACAAGTGATTGTTTGGTGAGACGATTCTTAGCAAGCAACAAGTAACAAAAGTAGCAACGATGCAGCAAAGTGGCCCAATCCCTTTTGTAGCAAGGGACAAGCCTGGACAAAGTCTCATAGGAGGAAAAACGCTCCCGAGGACACATGGGAATTTCTGCATGCTAGTTTCATCATGTTCATATGATTCACGTTCGTTACTTTGATAGTTTGATATGTGGGTGGACCAGCACTTAGGTACTACCCTTACTTGGACAAGCATCCCACTTATGATTAACCCCTCTCGCAAGCATCGCAACTACGAAAGAAGAATTAAGACAAAGTCTAACCATAGCATTAAACTAGTGGATCCAAATCAGCCCCTTACGAAGCAACGCATAAACTAGGGTTTAAGCTTCTGTCACTCTAGCAACCCATCATCTACTTACTACTTCCCAATGCCTTCCTCTAGGCCCAAATGATGGTGAAGTGTTATGTAGTCGACGTTCACATAACACCACTAGAGGAAAAACAACATACAACATATCAAAATACCGAACGAATACCAAATTCACATGACTACTATTAGCATGACTTATCCCATGTCCTCAGGAACAAAAATAACTACTCACAAAGCATAATCATATTCATGACCAGAGAGGTAATGAGTAGCATCAAGGATTTGAACATAAACTCTTCCACCAAGTAATCCAACTAGCATCAACTACAAAGAGTAATCAACACTACTAGCAACCTTACAAGTACCAATCGGAGTCGCGAGACGAAGATTGGTTACAAGTGATGAACTAGGGTTTGGAGATGAGATGGTGCTGATGAAGATGTTGATGGTGATGAGTCCCCTCTGATGAGAGGAGTGTTGGTGATGACGATGGCGACGATTTCCCCCTCCGGGAGGGAAGTTTCCCTGGCAGGATCGTCCTGTCGTTGCTCTAGATTGGTTCTGCTCAGGTTCCGCCTCATGGCGGCGGCGAAACCATGAAAAAGCTCCTCTCTCATTTTTTCCAAACGAAACCCTTCATATAGCAGAAGAGGGGAGCAAGTGGGCCAGCAGGCTGCCCACAAGCCCTCATGGCGCGGCCTGGGGAAGTGGCCGCGCCGTGCAGACTTGTGTCCACCTGCATGCTCCCCTTTGGCCCTTCTTCGGCCCAGTATTTTTTATAATTCAGGAAAAAAATTCTCGTTGATTTTTACGTCGTTTGGAGTTGCGCAGAATAGGTATCTTAACTTTGCTCCACTTTCAGGCCAGAATTCCAGCTGCCGGCATTCTCCCTCTTCATGTAGACCTTGCAAAATAAGAGCGAAAAGGCATAAGAATTGTACCGTGAAGTGAAATAACATCCCAAGAAGCGATAAATATCAACATGAAAACATGATGCAAAATGGACGTATCAACTCCCCCAAGCTTAGACCTTGCTTGTCCTCAAGCGAAAGCCTAGCTCAATAAATATGTCCACATGTTTAGGGAGAGAGGTGTCGACAAAACAAGATACGGACATGCATGCATCACGATCAAGATCAGAACAGCAATACCAACATATAATCTCTCATGCTAAAGTGATAATTTTTTCACAAAGTAAAGCATGGATCAAGAACCTTACCGAGAAGTAACAACCGATAGCCTTTAGTCATTGAAGCAATTTGAATTTATCACAACATCAGAAAGAGTCAAATAAGACCTTGTAAAGCAAATCCACATACTCAATCATTCTTTCATTCTCTACAATTGCTAAAACTCACATGGTACTCATGAGATCAAAGTTTCAGCTGGACACAGAGAAAGATAGGGGCTTACAGTTTTGCCTCCCAACTGCTCACCTCAAGGGTAATGTCAATAATAATAATTCATGAATGCCGACCTCCAAGTTGATATATGAATAAAGATCTTTCCCAAGCATATGATGTTAGCCAAGATAAAGGCGAAATAAGGAATTGGTGAAGATCACCATGACTCTTTCAAGGGCAAAAACTAAAGGTACAAGATAAGCCCTTCGTAGAGGGAAGCAGAGGTTGTCATGCGCTTTTGAGGTTTGGATGCGTGTCCTCTTAGTGCGGAGGAACGTCACTTTATATTGCCTCCTGTGATAAAGAACTTTATTATGCAGTCTGTCGCTTTTATGTCTTCCTCATCACATGTTCGTACAAAGCTTATTTTCCACACACTAATAGATCATACATATTAGAGAGCAATTTTTATTGCTTGCACCGATGAAAACTTACTTGAGGTAGGTATGGTGGACACTCATGGAAAAACTGGTTTGATGGTTTATGGATGCACAAGTAGTATCTCTACTTGGTGCGGGAGGTTTTGGCTAATATGAGGTGGAAGCAATCGTCACATGCTAAGGGATCTCTAATCATATAACATTGTTCGGAGCCAAGCAAACACAATTCATTATGTTGTCTTCCTTGTCCAACATCTACTTCTAGGCATGTAATAGTTTAGTGAGTGTTCACAATCATAGATGGTGTCAGAGATGATATATTTATATGTGAACCTCTCCTTCTTTATCACTTCTTATTAATTGCAACAATGACAAAGGTCTACGTTTGCCTACCTTCAACAAGTTTCAATCCTCATTCTTTTTATATGTGAAGCCATCACTTCCCATAAGATCATTACATGATCTTTCATGCTTTTGTTCTATTCTCACTCTTTTGATCATGCGAAGAGGAAAAGCCCTTTAACTAAGACACTCTTTACTATATAGCTCAGGAGCTCGAATACATCAGGGGTGACACAAAGCAACACTCAATACTAAAACACTAAGACTTTTAATCTACTAGAGAAAGAGAAAACTGAAAAGGCAAACTAAAACCAAGGTAAAGGCAAAAGATGTGATGGTGATACGATACCGGGGCAACTCCCCGAAGCTTGGCACAAGCCAAGGGGATTGCCCATACCAATGCTCAGTTGTCTTCCTTTGGTGGTGATGGTAGAGGAGTTGTTGCAATGTTTGACTCCAAGAGGGCCATTAATACTTGATTTATACCTTGGAGATCTCAAAGTTCAATCAAAGATGGAGACAGTAGGTGGAGGTAGGGTTGGAGGAAATCCACTTCTTCAACTTCTTCCTTGTTGAGCACAGATTGCACTTCGTCCCATGCATGATCCTTCTCCTTAGCTTTGCCCTTGGTTTCTTTAGGTAGCCTTTCCTTAGCCTCCATGACCTCCATCCTTTTCAAATCAGCATGAACTTCTCCATAGATTTGACGGAGATTGTTCTCACCCACAGATTCCTGGGACGACATCTTGCTCTAAATATGCGGCACAAAACAGGCTCGAAACGAAAAACCGAAGAGATCTGCGTGATGCAGGGGTCAGACCAAACGGGAGTATATATAATGATTTTTTCCAGACCAGAAGGAGTACCATGCACGAAAATGGAGTCCGGGAGGCGCACGAGGTGGCCACAAGCCCTCACGGCGTGGCCAGGGGGTGGCCCCGCGCCGTGTAGGCTTGTCGCCTCCTCTCGCACTTTCCGGACTACTTCCAATTTTTGTATTTTTTCAAATATTCCAAAACGGAGAAAATTTCCTATTGGAAAACTTTTGGACTCTGTTTTCTTACCGAATCACATACCTCTTCATTTTCGGAGTCTGAAAGAGGCTGATAAATATCCCTTAGGTATTCTTCCGGAGTTATGGTATTGATAATATTGCTTTCGACATTTATGGGAGTACTTGAGATATAATGCTTGATTCTCTGCCCATTTACCACTCTCGGACAATTACCTTCCGTGTTGTTGATCTTGATAGCACCGGAACGATATACTTCCTCAAGAACATAGGGACCTTCCCATTTAGAGAGAAGCTTGCCTGCAAAGAATCTTAAACGAGAGTTATATAGCAAGACATAATCACCTACATTGAACTCATGCTTTTGTATCCTCTTATCATGCCACCTCTTAACCTTCTCTTTGAACAGCTTGGCATTCTCATATGCCTGAGTTCTCCACTCATCAAGCGAGCTAACATCAAATAACCTCTTCTCACCGGCAAGTTTGAATCAAAGTTGATCTCTTTGATTGCCCAATAAGCTTTATGCTCTAGCTTAAGAGGTAAATGACATGCTTTACCGTACACCATTTTGTACTGAGACATGCCCATTGGATTCTTATAGGCAGTTCTATAAGCCCACAGTGCATCATCGAGCTTCTTAGACCAATTCTTTCTAGATCTATTGACAGTATTTTGCAGAATCAGTTTAATCTCTCTATTACTTAGCTCTACTTGACCACTGGACTGAGGGTGATAGGGAGACGCAATTCTATGGTTGACATAGTACTTAGCAAGCGTTTTACGGAAAGCACCATGAATGAAATATGAACCACCGTCGGTCATTAGATATCTAGGGACTCCATATCTAGGGAATATAACTTCTTTAAGCATCCTGATAGAGGTGTTGTGATCAGCACTACTAGTGGGGATAGCTTCTACCCACTTAGTGACGTAATCAACAACAACTAGGATATGAGTATACCCATTGGATTTTGGAAAGGGTCCCATATAATCAAAGCCCCAAACATCAAATGGTTCAATGACAAGTGAATAGTTCATAGGAATTTCCTGACATTTGCTAATATTGCCTATTCTTTGAAATTCGTCACAAGACAAGACAAACTTATGGGAATCCTTGAAGAGAGTGGGCCAATAGAAACCTGATTGCAATACCTTGTGTGCAGTTCTATCTCCCGCGTGGTGTCCTCCGTAGGCCTCGGAGTGACACTTCTGTAGGATTTGTCTCTGTTCATGTTCAGGTACACAACGTCTTATAACACCATCTACTCCTTCCTTATAAAGGTGAGGATCATCCCAAAAGTAATGTCTTAAGTCAAAGAAGAATTTCTTCTTTTGGTGGTACGTGAAACTAGGTGGTATATATTTGGCAACGATATAGTTTGCATAATCAGCATACCACGGTGCACTACCTGAAGCATTTATGACATTCAGTTGCTCATCGGGAAAGCTATCATCAATAGGTTGTGGGTCATCAAGAACATTCTCCAACCTAGACAAGTTATCTGCAACTGGGTTATCAGCACCCTTTTTGTCGACAACGTGCAAATCAAATTCTTGTAGCAAGAGAACCCATCTGATAAGTCTAGGTTAAGCGTCCTTCTTCTCCATGAGGTACTTAATAGCAGCATGATCAGTGTGAATGGTGACTTTGGAATCAACTATGTAAGACCTGAACTTTTCACATGCAAACACGATTGCTAAAAACTCCTTTGCCGTGGTGGCATAGTTTCTTTGGGCACTGTCTAGAGTTTTACTAGCATAGTGAATACCATTCAACTTCTTATCGACTCTTTGCCCTAGAACAGCACCAACAGCATAATCACTAGCGTCACACATGATCTCAAAAGGTAAGTTCCAATCAGGTGGTTGAACAATAGGTGCAGTTATCAAAGCCCTCTTAAGTATTTCGAAATCATCGTCAAAAACAAAAGTAATATCCTTTTGTAAGAGATTGGTAAGAGGCCTATAAATCTTAGAGAAGTCTTTGATGAACCTTCTATTGAAACTAGCATGACCAAGGAAACTTCTTATACCTTTGACAACTGTGGGGTATGGCATTTTCTCGATTGCATCAACCTTAGCCTTATCAACTTCAATACTTCTTTCAGAAATTTTATGTCCTAAGACGATGCCTTCATTAACCATAAAGTTGCACTTCTCGCAATTCAAGACAAGATTGGTGTCTTTACATCTCTGCAAGACTGATCAAGGTTGCTGAGGCAATCATCAAAGGAAGACCCGTAAACGGAGAAGTCATCCATGAAAACCTCAACAATCTTTTCACGAAAGTCACAAAATATAGCCATCATACATCTTTGAAAGGTGGCAGGTGCATTACATAAGCCAAAAGGCATACGTCTGTAAGCAAAAGTACCGAAAGGGCAGGTGAAAGTGGTCTTCTCCTGATCATATTGTGCAACTGGTATTTGGGAGAAACTAGAATAACCGTCTAGAAAGCAGAAGTGTGTGTGTATGGACATCCTTTCTAGCATTTGGTCGATAAAAGGTAAAGGGTAATGATCTTTCCTAGTGGCTTTATTCAATTTCCTAAAATCGATCACCATCCTATAGCCAGTAATAATCCTCTAAGGGATCAATTCATCCTTATCATTAGGGACAACGGTAATGCCTCCCTTCTTAGGGACGCAATGCACCGGACTCACCCAATCACTATGAGCAACAGGATAGATGATACCTGCTTCTAGGAGCTTTAGTATCTCTTTTCTTACTACCTCTTTCATCTTAGGATTCAATCTCCTTTGATGATCAGCAACTGGTTTGAAGTCAGGATCAGTTTCAATCTTGTGCTGGCATAGAGTAGGACTAATGCCCTTAAGATCATCAAGAGTATATCCAATAGCAGCACGGTGCTTCCTCAGAGTTTTTAGCAACTTGTTTTCTTCATGCTCTCAGAGGCTAGCACTAATAATAACAAGATATATCTCTTTTTCATCCAGATAAGCATACTTAAGAGTATCAGGCAACTGTTTAAGCTCGAACACAGGATCACCCTTTGGTGGGGGTGGATCCCCAAGCAGTTCAACAGGCAAGTTATTCTTAAGGATAGGATATTGTTCTAAGACAACTCTATCTATCTCATCCCTTTCATCCATAAGTATTGTTGTAAGGGATCAGTAGGAGGCACGGCAATAGAAGCTAAGGCAATAGTTTCATCCCTACTAGGAAACTCCTTTTCATGAGGTTGTCTACTAAACTTAGAGAAATTGAACTCATGTGACACACCTTCAAAGCCAACAGTGACAGTTTGCTTCTCACAATCAATATGAGCATTGACGGTATTGAGAAAAGGTCTTCCAAAAATGATGGGACAAAAGCTATCTTGTGTAGTAGCAAGAACGAGGAAATCAGCAGGATACTTCGTTTTACCACACAAGAACATCCCTAACAATTCTCACAGGGCAGATATTATCTCTATTGGCAAGCTGAATAGTGACATCAATAGGCTTTATCTCAACAGGTGCAATCTCATCTTTGATTTCATCGTATAAGGATTGAGGTATTGCACTAACACTAGCACCCACATCACATAAACCATGATAACAATGATCTCCTATCTTAACAGAAACCACAGGCATGCCAACAACATGCCTATGTTTGTATCAAACGTGAGGTTTAGCAATTCTAGCAGCATCTTCATAGAAGTGAATATTATGTCCGTCAACATCGCCAGACAGAAGATCTTTTATAATAGCAATGCTAGGTTCAACTCTAATTTTCTCAGGGGGTGTAGGTGTTCCAATATTGCCTCTATGTATCATAGTTGAAGATTTAGAATGATCCTTTATCCTAATAGGGAAAGGTGGTTTCTCAATGTAAGCACTGGGAACAACAGGATCATTATAGGCAATGACTTTCTCTTCAACTGGAGTGGGTTTAACTACATTGACTTCTAAAGGAGGATGATATTTAAAACAGTTCTCTTTCGGGAGATCAATATGAGCAGCAAAAGATTCACACAGTGAAGCTACTATCTCAGAGTCAAGTCCATACTTAGCGCTAAAATCACTAAAGGTATTTGTTTCAACAAAGGATTTAACGCAATCAAACGTGAAATTCATACCTGACTTCTTACCTTCTTCAAGCTCCCAATCTTCAGAGTTGCGTTTAATTCTCTCCAATAAATTCCATTTGAAGTCAATGTCTCTCTTCATAAAAGAACCGGTACAAGAAGTGTCAAGCATGGTGCGATCATCATGAGAAAGCCGATCATAGAAGTTCTGAATGATAATTTCTCTCGAGAGCTCATGATTGGGGCATGAATATAACATTGATTTAAGCCTCCCCCAAGCTTGAGCGATGCTTTCTCTGACACGAGGCCAAAATTGTAAATATAATTCTGATCACGATGTACTAAATGCATAGGATAAAACTTTTGATGAAATTCCAATTTCAACCGATTGTAGTCCCATGATCCAGTGTCATCACATAGCCTATACCATGTCAACGCCTTATCCTTCAAAGATAAAGGAAAGACCCTCTTCTTGACCTCATCCTCGGGCAAACCTGCAAGCTTAAATAAACCACAAACTTCATCTACGTAGATTAGATGCATGTCTAGATGTGATGTTCCATCTCCTGTAAAACGATTAGCCAGCAGTTTCTCAAGCATACCCGAAGGAAATTCAAAGCAAATATTTTCAGTAGGTGCAGCAGGTTGAGGAGCAACTCTTTGTGCTTCCATTTGAGGTGAAGATACCCTGAATAAGCCCCTCAAAGGATTAGTATCCATAGTGACAAGTGACAATAAATTTCAGCACACTATATGAATGTTTCCTTACCAAGTTCCACTTACCAAAGGCGCTTCACTCCCCGGCAATGGCGCCAGAAAAGAGTCTTGATGAACCACAAGTATAGGGATCAATCGTAGTCCTTTCGATAAGTAAGAGTGTCGAACCCAACGAGGAGCAGAAGGATCTGTCAAGTGGTTTTCAGCAAGGTAAAATCTGCAGGCACTGAAATTGTCGGTAACAAGTAATTGTGTGGTGAGCCGATTCATAGCAAGCAACAAATAACAAAAGTAGCAACGATGCAGCAAAGTGGCCCAATCCCTTTTGTAGGAAGGTACAAGCCTGGACAAAGTCTTATATGAGGAAAAATGCTCCCGAGGACACACGGGGATTTCTGTCATGCTAGTTTCATCATGTTCATATGATTCGCGTTCGTTACTTTGATAGTTTGATATGTGGGTGGACCAACGCTTGGGTACTGCCCTTACTTGGACAAGAATTTCATTTATGATTAACCCCTCTCGCAAGCATCCGCAACTACGAAAGAAGAATTAAGACAAAGTCTAACCATAGCATTAAACTAGTGGATCCAAATCAGCCCCTTATGAAGCAACGCATAAACTAGGGTGTAAGCTTCTGTCACTCTAGCAACCCATCATCTACTTACTTCTTCCCAATGCCTTCCTCCAGGCCCAAATAATGGTGAAGTGTTATGTAGTCGACGTTCACATAACACCACTAGAGGAAAAACAACATACCGAACGAATACCAAATTCACATGACTACTATTAGCATGACTTATCCCATGTCCTGAGGAACAAAACTAACTACTCACAAAGCATAATCATATTCATGACCAGAGAGGTAATGAGTAGCATCAAGGATCTGAACATAAACTCTTCCACCAAGTAATCCAACTAGCATCAACTACAAAGAGTAATCAACACTACTAGCAACCTTACAAGTACCAATCGGAGTCGTGAGATGGAGATTGGTTACAAGTGATGAACTAGGGTTTGGAGATGAGATGGTGCTGATGAAGATGTTGATGGTGATGAGCCCCTCCGATGAGAGGAGTGTTGGTGATGATGATGGCGACGATTTACCCCTTCGGGAGGGAAGTTTCCCCGGCAAGATCGTCCTGCCGGAGCTCTAGATTGGTTCTGCTCAAGTTCCGCCTCGTGGCGGCGGTGAAACCACGAAAAAACACCTCTCTCATTTTTTTCCATACGAAACCCTTCATATAGCAGAAGAGGGGAGCAAGTGGGCCAGCTGGCTGCCCACAAGCCCTCATGGCGTGGCCTGGGGGGTGGCCGCGCCGTGCACACTTGTGGCCACCTGCACGCGCCCCTCTGGCACTTCTTCGACCCAGTATTTTTTATAAATCTAGAAAAAAATCCTCGTTGATTTTTACGGCGTTTGGAGTTGCGCAGAATAGGTATCTCAACTTTGCTCCACTTTCAGGCCAGAATTCCAGTTGTCGGCATTCTCCCTCTTCATGTAAACCTTGCAAAATAAGAGAGAAAAGGCATAAGAATTGTACCGTGAAGTGAAATAACAGCCCAAGAAGCAATAAATATCAACATGAAAACATGATGCAAAATGGACGTATCATGGCCCACTGGCTCACCTCCTGTGGTGGATCTTTGCGCAGGTATTTTTCATTAATTCCAAAAAATTATCCGTAAAATTTCAGGTCATTCCAAGAACTTTTATTTCTGCATAAAAACAACACCATGGCAATCCTGCCGTAAACAGCGTTAGTCCGGGTTAGTTCCATTCAAATCATGCAAATTAGAGTCCAAAACAAGGGCAAAAGAGTTCGGAAAAGTAGATACGACGGAGGCGTATCAACTCCCCCAAGCTTAAAGCCTTGCTTGTCCTCAAGCAATTCAGTTGACAAACTGAAAGAGACAAAATAAAAACTTTGACGAACTCTGTTTGATCTTGTTGTTGCAACTATGTCTAACTCATATCCACAGTTTCAGCAAGATCACGAGCAAACCACATAAGCAAATGACATCTAGGTCTCACGGTAAACTCATATCAATGGCATAATTAATTGACGAGCAAATAATAATAAGTCTCAAACGAAAACACTTCAATCAAAACAATCATGAAGCAGTACGAATAGATGGTATCTCGCTAGCTCTTTCTGAGACCGCAAACATAAATGCAGAGCACCTTCAAAGACCAAGGGCTGACTAAACATTGTAATTCATGACAATGAAGATCCAGACACAATCATACTCAACCAGTTAAAAGCAAAGCATAAAAATGACATAGGTGCTCTCTAATTGGTGCTTTTATAAGAGGAGGATGACTCAACAGGAACCTAAATAGAAAGGCCCTTCGTAGAGGGAAGCATTGATTTGTAGAGGTGCCAGAGCTCAAGCTTTGAAAACAGAGATAATAATTTTGGGTGGCATGCTTTCATTGTCAACGCCATGACTAAGAGTTCTCAACATCTTCCACGCTACACATTCTATAGGCAGTTCCCAAACAGAAAAGTAAAGTTTTGACTCCCCCACCACCAATCAATCACACTCCACGGCTACCCGAATCCTCGGGTACCGTCCATACCAACATCAATCCACGGGGAGTTTTGTTTGCAATTATCTTTTCGATTTGAGCATGGAACTGGGAATTCCAATTACCAGCCCCTTTCTCGTGAATGCTAGTGAATAAACACATATCGAGGATAACACGCCTAGCATGGAAGATACTAATAGCCCCCTGTCACCACATGCGGTTCGGGCATGCAAAACAGATTATTTCTTCAAGGTTTAGAGAGTGGCACATGCAAATTTACTTGGAACGGCAGGTAGATACCGCACATAGGTAGGTATGGTGGACTCATATGGAACAACTTTGGGTTTATGGAAGTGGATGCACAAGAAGTATTCCCTCTTAGTACAAGTGAAGGCTAGCAAAAGACTGGGAAGCGACCAACTAGAGAGCAACAATAGTCATCAAAATGAAATGAGATTAACTAACATTGAGTGCAAGCATGAGTAGGACATAAATCACCATGAACATGAATATCATAGAGACTATGTTGATTGTGTTTCAACTACATGAGTGAACATGCGCCAAGTCAAGCCACTTGAATCATTCTAAGGAGGATACCATCCTATCATACTACATCACAGTCATCTCAAAATTCATGTTGGCAACCAAGGCAAACCATTATAAGCTCCTAGCTAATTAAGAATGGCATCAGGAACTATGATCTCTAAGTTGTCATTGCAAACATGTTTATCTCACAACAAAGCTGAACTAGGAACAGTGAGCTAGTCATATTTACAAAAACAAAATAGATCGAGTTCATACAAGCTTTTCCAGGCTGAGTCACTTCATCATATATCGTCATTATTGCCTTTCACTTGCACGACCGAACGATATGAACAATAATAAGAGTGCTCGTGCATTGGACAAAAGCTGGAATCTGCAGGCAAACACAAAGGAGAAGACAAAGTAATATGGCTCTAGATAGCGAAACAGGTATGCACGCGAGAGCCACTAAACATTGTAACCATTATCTTCTACCTTGACCAAAAGAAAAAGAAAACTATTTACACGGGAAAGCTCCGAACAAGAAAAATAAGAAAAAGAAAATCTTTTTGGGTTTTCTCAACCTAGACAGACACACAAAAAGAAAACAATAAAAACAAAATAACTAGCATGGATGATACAGTGGCAAAGTGTGAACACCGACGAACAAAGTGAAAGCATAAGCAAGAATGTAAAGTCGGTGAGAACACGTACTCCCCCAAACTTAGGCTTTTGGCCTAAGTTGGTCTACTCCCAAGGAGGGAAATAACCAGCTCCGGGGTACTCCGGAGTGGACTGAGGATGCCACTCTTGTGTGAGATCCTCTGGCTCCCACTGATAAACTGGCGTGTGGTACTCGACTGGTGCCTCGGGCACAGGCACCTATGGTTGGGCTAAGCCCCAATATGCGTAGATGTCCGAGGGCATAATAGTGTACCTGCTTGCATGAAGATTGAACAAAGAAGGAGCAGGCAAAGTAATAGTCTCACGAGTACCTTGACTAAATACTAGGTTATAAATCAACCTTCTATTTATATCTCTATCAAGAAAGTCATGGCGAACCATGCTATCGTAATCTAGATATCTCTCAGGAAGAAGAATTTCTTCTTCCTCGTCCAGTCTAATAGGTATCTCAAAGTGTCTAGCAAGACGGTAGCATAGATACTTCCATAGACAACACCTTTAGAATGGTTCAGGTTCAACCGTTGAGCTACTATGGCGCCCAAGCTATAAGTTTGATCATTATAAAGGGCTTCGCGCAAGACCGCAAGATCTAGGGAGCTAAGGGACCCAGCTTTCCCACGACCAATCAAACATTTTCCCACAAATAGTGAGAAGTACCGAATCACGGGAAAATGTATGCTAGCATCTCTAGCGCAAGACACTCCTCTCTCCCCTCCTACATCAATTGTATCTATGAAAGCTTCCAAGTCCCGTGGACGAGGTTCATGAATATCCCCAACATAAGGTAATTTGCAAACATTGCAAAAATCCTGGAGTGACATGCGCTGGGGGATATCATAAAGTTTGAACTCAACCATGGGAGGATTCTTCCTTGGATAGAAGTTAAAGCTTTGTACGAAGATATTAGTGAGGAGGAGGTATTGCGGACACTTATCTTCAACGAAGGCGGTAAGGCCTACGTTCTCCACCAAGTGGTAAAAGTCCTAATAAATTCCGGCGTCACGTAAGAACACATCGCTTTGCCACTCGCACGCCCAAACTTCTGCGACGTGAGGGATCGGATACTTGGGCTTCTTCTCACTCCCATCATCCTTGGGGTCACGACTTGAAGAGCCTCTTAAGAACCTCCTCATCTTTTCCTTTTCCTATCTCTGAAAATTTCTGAAATTTTTAGTGATTCTAAGGAAAAGTGAATAAGGCTCAACATAACTCATAGCAACTATTCCCACAAGTGCCTAGAGGCCATATTACGCATCAAAACTACTTGAGACCAGCTAAAATTAGCATGCAAATCTCAAGAACAGGGTCACCAAGGTAGCAAAAATACGCGCAGTATAAGGCACTAGAGCAAAAACTAATTGGACCAATGGAGGAGTCACTTACCAAGGAGTAATTTCCCCAAAACAGTTCGGAGAATGGTGCTTTGACCAAGGAGATCGAAAATCCCAGCAAGAGGAGCAAGAACACGGGTTTGAGCTGCGAAACGATTTTTTCTAGAGGTAGGAGAAGTGGATGAGAGCTATAATGAGTTGAGGGGGTGCACGTGGGCCCCAGAAGCCTGGTAGGCGCAGCCAGGGGGATGCCCACGCCTCCCGGGCTTGTGTCCCACTGGTGCAGCCCCCAGACTAGCTCTTCGTCCTAGTATTTTTCAAACATTCCAAAAAAAACATACTTAATTTTCAGGACGTTCGGAGAACTTTTATTTTTGGGGTTCTTTTCCACGGGACGCTAAAATAGAAATCAGGGAAAACTAAACTAAATCTATCATTTTTCTTCTAAGCAACCGAAGGTGAAAGCTTGGAACAGAGGTTTGTGACTCCTCGATTCATCCATCTCATGGTCATCGAAGGAAATCTGTCAATGAGGTTGATCAAGTCTCCTTGACAAACTTTTTCGAATCGCAAAAGAGAACGGAGAATTTTTGAATAGTCACTAGGTCACCTCAATGGGGATGTGTATCTCCCCAACAAGCAAATCATACTTCATCTTAACAGGAGGAATAGGGCATTCAAAGCTCCCAATAAGAATCGATGAAGTTTTTTCGATAGCATTGATGCAATGTACTCGATATTGTTTCTTCGGAAAGTGCATCGTATTCTCAATACCGTTGACATGGAAAGTGACATTGCTTTTGTTGCAACCTATAACATCCCCCGCAGTGTTTAAAAAGGGTCTTCCGAGGATGACTGCCAAGGCATCGTCCTCGGGAATATCCAAGATAACAAAGTCTGTTAAGATAGTGACGTTTGCAACCACAACACGCACATCCTCGCAAATGCCGATAGAGAAAGCAGTTGATCTGTCAGCTATTTGTAGTGAGATTTCAGTGGGTGTCAACTTATCCAGTTCAAGTCTACGATAAAGAGAAAGAGGCATAACACTAACAACGGCTCCAAGGTCGCATAACGCAGTTCTAACATAGTTGCCTTTAATGGAGCAAGGTATAGTGGGCACACCGGGATCACCTAGTTTCTTAGGAGTTCCACCCGTGAAGGTATAATTAGCGAGCATGGTGGAAATCTCAACCTCAGGTATCCTCCTTTTATTAGTCACAATATCTTTCATGTACTTAGCATATGGAGATATTTTGAGCATATCCGTCAAACGCATTTGCAGAAATACAAGTCTGATCATTTCAACAAAGCGCTCAAAATCCTCATCATCCTTTTTCTTGGATGGTTTGGGAGGTAAAGGCATGGGTTTCTGAACCCATGGTTCCCTTTCTTTACCATGCTTCCTAGCAGCGAAGTCATTCTTATCGTATCTTCTATTCTTAGGCTCTGGGTTATCGACATCAACTGGTTCAATCTCCACATCCTTATCATTGCTAGGTTGAGCATCTTCATGAACATCACTATTGATATCATCATTAGGCTCATGTTCATCACCAGATTGTGTTTCATCATCAGAGACAGAGACATCGTTTGGACTCTCAGGTGTAGCAACAACATGGTTTCTAGCGTGCAGGTTCCTATCATCTTCCTTCTTCTTTCTAGGATGACTAGGTGCATCAGTGCTAACTCGTTGAGAATCTTGTTCAGTTATCTTCGGATGACCTTCAGGATACAAGGGTTCCTGGGTCATTCTACCGCCTCTAGTGATGACTCTAACGGAATTGTCATTCAACTCATTGAGCGAGTCATTCTGAGCTTTAAGTACTTGTTCTACTTGAGTAGTAACCATGGAGGCATGTTTACTCAAGAGTTTAAGATCATTGACGTTTTTGTCCACACAAGCACTTAAATGACTAAGCATACGAGCATTCTGTTCCAATTGTCTGCTAACATAATCATTGAAACTTTGTTGTTTGGCAACAAAGTTATCAAATTCATCCAGGCATAAGCTAGCAGGTTTAGCAAAAGGAATATCACTCTTATCAAACCTACGGAGAGAATTTACTTCTACTACGTGTATCGGGTTATCAAGACCATGGATCTCTTCGATAGGTGGTAGATTTTGACATCTTCAGATTTTGACATAGATTTCTTAGCTTCTTGCATATCTTCAGGACTGAGGAATAGAATACCTATTTTCTTTGGAGTTGGCTTAGGAGGTGGTTCAGGAATAGTCCAAGCATTCTCATTGCACAAGATGTTATTCAATATAATCTTAGCTTGTTCTACGGTTCGTTCCCTAAAAACACAACCGGCACAACTATCTAAGTGGTCTCTAGAAGCGTCGGTAAGTCCATTATAGAAGATATCAAGTATTTCATTCTTCTCGAGAGGGTGATCAGGCAAAGCATTCAGTAGCTGGACGAGCCTCCCCCAAGCTTGTGGGAGACTCTCTTCTTCAGCTTGAGCAAAGTTGTATATTTCCTGCAAGGCAGCTTGCTTCTTATGGGCAGGGAAATACTTTCCAGAGAAGTAGTAGACCATATCCTGGGGGCTACGCACACAACCAGGAGCAAGAGAAGTGAACCAGGTCTTAGCATCATCCTTTGGCGAGAAAGGAAACAACTTGAGGATATAGTAGTGGCGGATCTTTTCCTCACTAGCAAATAGGTTGACTATATCGTGCAGTTTGGTAAGACGGGCTACAACCGTTTCAGACTCATAAACGAGAAAAGGATCATATTCGACCAGAGTGATTAACTCAGGGTCGACAGAGAATTCATTATCCTTATCGGTCACAAAGATAGGCGAAGTAGCAAACTTCGGGTCGTATTTCATCCTAGCGTTCAGAGATTTTTCTTTCCACTTGCGCAGTAATTTCTCAACATCATAGCTATCCTTACACGCAAGAAAATCCTCAGCTATCTCTCCCTCCATAACATAACACTCAGGCATAACAGGCAATTCAGTCATAAGAGAGCTAGTTCCAGCAGGCAAAATAGCAGGTTCTACTTCAATAGTATCAGCAGTTTCTGAAGTATCATCACATCGAGCAACAACTCTAGCAATTTGTGCATCAAGGAATGCACCTAGTGGCAAAGCAGTATCAGGCATAGCACCATCAGGCAAAGCAGTATCAAGCATAACATCATCACGCAAAGCACTATCAAGCATAGCATCATTAAGCACATGCGAAATATCAAGATTTCTAGCAGGAGGTGATGTCGCAAACTTACTCATAACTGAAGGTGAATCATGTGCAGAGCTAGATGGCAGTTCCTTACCTGTCCTCGCAATGGAGGTCAAGACTTTAGTTCTTGAATCTATCGGATTCCTCATAGTGACCAGCAGACGTAAATCCCAAGTGACTCAGAGAATATAGCTCTGCTTCCCCGACAACGGCGCCAGAAAAATGTCTTGATAACCCACAAGTATAGGGGATCGCAGCAGTTTTCGAGGGTAGAGTATTCAACCCAAATTTATTGATTCGACTCAAGGGGAAGTGAAAGAATATTCTCAAGTATTAGCAGCTGAGTTTTCAATTCAACCACACCTGAAAAATTTAGTGTCTGGAGCAAAGTATCAGTAGCAAGGTGGTATGATAGCAGCAGTAGCAACAGTAACCAGTAGCAGCAAAGTAACAACAGTAGGAGTGACAGCAGTAGCAGCAAAGTAACATAGCAAGGACGAGTAGTGAAAGACTCGTAGGCATTGGATCGGTGATGGATGATTATGCCGGATGTGATTCATCATGTAACAGCTATAACATGGAGAGATAAGTAACTAGCTCCCGTTCGTCAATCTAATGTAGGCATGTATTCCGTATGTAGTCATACGTGCTTAGGGAAAAGAACTTGCATGACATCTATTATCCATCCCTCCCGTGGAAGCGGGGTCCTAATGGAAACTACGGGATATTAAGGTCCTCCTTTTAATAAAGAACCGGACCAACGCATTAACACTTGGTGAATACATGAACTCCTCATACTATGGTCATCTCCGGCTATTCTCACTCCGGGGTTGCCGGGTCATAACACATAGTAGGTGACTAGAACTTGCAAGATAGGATCTAAAACACACATATATTGGCAACAACATAATAGGTTCAGATCTGAAATCATGGCACTCAGGCCCTAGTGACAAGCATTAAGCATGGCAAAGTAGTAGCAACATCAATCTCAGAACATAGTGGATGCTAGGGATCAATCCCCGTCAAAACTAACTCGATTACATGATAGATCTCATCCAACTCATCACCGTCCAGGAAGCCTATGATGATATTACTCACGAACCATGAAGAGCATCATGGAATTGGCGATGAAGGAAGGTTGATGATGACGATGGCGACGATTCCCCTCTCCGGAGCTCAAAACGGACTCCAGATCTGCCCTCTAGATGAAGAACAGGAGGTGGCGGCGCCTCCGTATCGTAAAAAGCGATGAACTCTTCTTCTTGATTTTTTTTCCAGGTGAGACGGACTAAATAGAGCTGAGTTTGGAGGCGGTGGAGCAACGTGGGCCCCACAAGCCTGGTAGGCGCGGCCAGGGGGGTGGCTGCGCCTCCTGGGCTTGTGGCCCACTGGCACACCTCCTCCGGTGGATCTTTGAGCAGGTATTTTTCATTAGTTCTAGAAAAATTCTCCGTAAATTTTCAGGTCATTTCGAGAACTTCTATTTCTGCACAAAAACAACACCGTGGCAATTCTGCTAAAAACAGCGTTAGTCCGGGTTAGTTCCATTCAAATCATGAAAATTAGAGTCCAAAACATGGGCAAAAGAGTTCGGAAAAGTAGATACAACAAAGGCGTATCTTGGTCAAGTCAAGGAAGGAAAAAACCCTGGTGGAGGACCTGGAGGAGACCTTCGCCAGCCTAAGAGAGGTGAATCTGAAGCTCAACCCCGAGAAGTGTGGCTTCGGGGTCGCATCAGGCAAACTGCTCTGTTTCCTGGTATCACACCGAGGGATCGAGGCAAACCCGGTGAAGGTCAAAGCCATAGATAAGATGAGCGCGCCCACAACCCTCAAGGAGATGCAGAAGTTGGCAGGATGTCTTACCTCCTTGGGTCGATTCATCTCCATGCTCGGCGAGCGGACCCTGCCTTTCTTCAAGATCATGAAAAGAAAGGGGCCCTTCGAATGGACCCCGGAGGCCGACGTAGCCTTCGATAAACTCAAGAAATACCTCACGACCCCTTTGGTCATGGTGGTACCTTGCCCATGGGAGCCTATGGCTCTGTACCTTGCTGCCACCCACACTCCGCCAGTGCCGTGTTGGTGGCAGTAAGAGGAGCAAACCAGCAAGAGCGCCACTTCGAGGAATCCAGGTGGGCCCCCACCCGCGGAGTCTTGGGACTCACACGACTCGCGAACTCCGATTCCCGCGCAGGCAGACGGACCTGAGGCTTAGGCCGCAGGGTCGGGCCATGAGATGCCCAGCCCTCCGGAGGCCCTGGCCCCTCCGCTGGACCACGAAGCGCTCGAACCTCCTGAGCTCTCCAAGGATCATGATGCCCCAGAGGGCCGTATCCTCGTCGAGCACCCGATGTACTTCGTCAGCACAGTGTCGCGGGATGTGCGCTCGCACTATCCCATGCATCAGAAGCTCGTTCTAGCGCTCCTCGTTGCCTCGTGCAAGCTGCGCCACTACTTTCAGGGGCACCCAATCAAGGTCGTCTCTGCCTACCCATTAGAGAAGATCATGCATAACCCAAATGCGGGCGGGAAGGGTTGCCGAATGGAACATCGAGCTTCAGGCCTTCGAAATCGAATTCAGCATGACTAGGGTCATCAAGGGAGCGGCCTTGGCCGACTTTGTGGTGGAATGGACGGACTCACTGGACCAGGAGCTGGAAGGGAACCAGTCCCTTGCCCCGAGTGTGGAGGTACCTGAGGGATGGACCATGCACTTTGACGGAGCCTTCACACGAAGAGGAGCACGATCTGGAGTCCTGCTCACTTCCCCGACGGGAGACAAAATCCGCTACGCCATACAACTCTGCTTCCAGTGTGGGGATAAGGTCTCGAACAACATAGCGGAGTACGAGGGCCTCATCGCCGGCCTCAAGGCAGCGGCGGCCTTGGGATCCGGCGCCTCACCATGATGGGTGACTCCCAGCTTCTCGTTAACTTCTCCAACAAAGAGTACACGCCCAAGGACGAGCACATGGAGGCGTATCTGCAAGAGGTACGTAAGATTGAGAAATGTTTTCAGGGCCTGAAGCTACAGCACGTCCCGCGTGGCAAGAAGAATGAGGTGGACGACATCGTCAAAAGAGCTTCACATCGGGAGGCTCAAGAGCCAGGTGTCTTTGAGGAGCGACTCTTCAAGCCTTCCGGGATGCCGTCATCCGAGGGCTTGGCGCCACGCGGGGAGGGGCTCCCCCCAGCAGCACCCATGGGGGATCCGGATTGCGGCCAGGCCTCGAGGGCTCGACTGCTCCTGGCCCTGGAGGCGCAGGCCGGTGATTGGATGCACGAACTTGGGGCGTACCTGCTCCACAGCATACTTCCGGAGAAGGAAGAAGACGCGAAGCGCGTAGCATGACAAGCCTCAACCTTCTGCTTATGGGACGACGACTTGTACTGCAGGGGCTCGAACAATGTTGCGCGAACTACTGGCCGACATCCACGGAGGGGACTGTGGGCATGACTCCTCTTTGTGCACGCTTGCAGGTAAGGCGTTCAGATCAGGTTTTTACTGGCCTACAGCATTGGACGGCGCCACCGAGTTGGTCCGCTCTTGCGAGGCCTGCCAGTTCCAATCCAAGCAGATCCACCAGCCCGCGCTTGGCCTCAAAACCATTCCTCTCTCGTGGCCCTTTGTGGTCTGGGGGCTGGACATACTGGGTCCCTTCCCGCGGGCGGCAGGCGGCTTCCGCTACCTCTACGTCGCCATCGACAAATTCACCAAGTGGGCAGAGGTGGAGCCCGTGTGCACCATCCCAGCCGGGTCGGCCGTCAAATTCATCAAGGGCCTCGTGAGCCGCTTCGGCGTCCCCAACCGCATCATGACCGACAATGGTTTGCAATTCACCAGTCAGCTCTTCAAGGTTTACTGTGCTAACGTGGGAACGCAGATATCCTACGTATCGGTGGCCCACCTATGGAGTAATGGCCAAGCGGCGCGCGCCAACGCAAAGGTCTTGCGATGCCTCAAGGTGAGGAGCTTCAGGAAGAAGCTCGAAGCTTGCGACCGGGGCTGGGTCGATGAGGTCCCATCGGTGTTGTGGTCCATCCGCACCACCGCCACTAAGCCCACGTGCGAAACCCCGTTCTTCCTCGTCTACGGAGCCGAGGCGGTCCTTCCTCATGAGATCTAGCACCGTTCCCCGCGGGTCATGGCATTCGATGAGGAGCGTCAGGAGGCTGCGCGGGGGACATACCGCATGCTTGGAGAGGAGGTGCGCCGCCAGGCCTCACTTTGAGCCGCGAGGTACCAACAGGCCTTGCGGCCCTATCACTGCCGCAACATTTTCTCCACGACCCTTGAAGTCGACGACCTTGTCCTAAGGCGGGTTCAATCCAAGGAGGGCTTGCATAAGCTCTTGCCCATGTGGGAGGGCCCGTTCAGGGTCGCCCATGTCTCCAAGCCTGGCGACGTGCGCCTGGAGACTCAAGATGGAGTTCCCATCTAGAACGCCTGGAACATCCAACATCTCCGGAAGTTCTGCCTGTAACGCCTCTACACCGACTCTGCATCGTCCTTCAATTCTTCCGGAACCTATTTCATCCCGTGACACTCTCACGTAGTAACGAGCCGATGATGTATACGCCCAGGCCCCTCCGAGGATGTGGAAGGGGTCCACCCCACGCCTAGTGGAAGACCTATGCTCTGCGCTGGGAAGAAGACGGAGGCAATCAACAAAGTCCACCAATGACTTCCATAATCAGGCGCCTATACCTCGGGGGTAGGGACACTCGCAAGGCCAAAGCGTCCTCGCGACCTCCCAGATACACCCCACTGTGACACTCTCACGTAATAGCGAGCCGAGGCTGTATACGCCCACAGCCCCCCGAGGACGCGGCAGGGGTCCATCCCATGCCTAGTGGAAGCCCTATGCTCCACGCTTGGGGGAGACGGAGGCGGTGAATAGATTAGGCGCTGGATGCGGCTTTCATTTGCTTTTTCTGGCTTGGATTTGTTGACATTTACGGAATCAAACACTGGGCCTTTCCAAACGAAGTCTTGATGAAAACCTGTTTTCTTGGTCGTTCTTCAAGCACACTCTCTTCCTCTGAGTTGAGCATCCGCCTGCCCCCGCTCCCCCGCTCGTACCCCGTGAGCAAGGGCTGGGGGCACTGTGCCGACACCTCGCCAAGGCTTTGGCACCCGGGCCCTCGCGTGGCACTCACGGATGAGTCGGCAGACTCATGCCACCTGATACTCTCTCGAGAGCCCCATTTACTGCTCGACGCACCATCCTGGAGGGGGAACAAAATTTGGTCTTTTCTTACAACACCTGTTTCTCTTGGGACAACTTGAGCGCCTAAGGGGGCTCCTGACCATCGCGCCTCAAGAACCTCAATGGTCACATAGCCACTTGGCCACCCTAGTGTCGTCCTCGGTTGGTATCAGGGGTGTCAGGGTCTTGCCCCGTGAGGAACGACCTTGGTAACGGGTCGCACCTCACGACGACATGGAAATGTGCAGGACCGGGACCTACCGACGTAGAGCTTCCTGAATGCATACTAGGGATCTGCAGAAATCAGACCCTTCAAAACCAGAAAGCAGAATCCCCGGGGGCCTCTTGGACGTCTAAGGGGGCTCTTGAGAATCACACCTCATGAGCCTTACCGGTCTCAAAGCCACTTGGCCACCGTGGTGCCGTCCAGGCACATTCGGTTGGCATTGGGGGTGTCAAGGCCTTGCCCCGTGAGGAACGACCTTGGTAATGGGTCGCGCATCAGGACGGCAGGGAAATGTGCGGGACTCGGACCTTTCGATGTAGAGCCACTTGAATGTCTAAGGGGGCTCCTGAGCATCGCGCCTCAGGAGCCTTACAGGTCGCAAAGCCACTTGGCCACCCTGGTGTCGTCCAGGCACATTCCGTAATTATCACGGGTGTCATGGCCTTGCCCCGTGAGGAACGACCTTGGTAACGGGTTGCACCCCACGGTGACGGGGAAATATGCGGGTCTGGGGCCTGCTGACATAGAGCATCGACCCACTTCACCAGCAACGAGGAGAAACCAACCGAACAACAAGCCCCTCGGGCGCCATAACCACGCCTCACAACCAAGGAGGTTCAGTGCACGCACACCGAGCTAAGTATCCAAACCGGCTAGATGCAACAACACTAACAAAAGGGGCGGTCGCCCAAATCCATTACATGCCCGAAGGGCCTATCCTTGTTTTCATGGACGCAGGATCATAAGTAAAGAGGAGTCACCTAGCGATGGGGGTCCCAAGGGGGGGGATGGCTGCCACCGCAGACCTTCGACACCCGCGCGTCGACACCTAGTCCGTGTCCTCCTCCTCCTTCACAAGCGCCGCGGGAGCAGACGAGCAGTACCGCACTTGGGGGCTTCCCCTTATGTTCCGAGCACGGGGGCAAGGCGGCTCGTCGTAGCTGTTGTCGCTGCTGTCGCTCGGGCTCCCTCCAGAGGGGGTGTCGCTGCTGCCGAGGTGAGGCACCCCCCGAGCTCATCCACAGGATTGCCGCGGCCAGCGTCCTCCGGGCAACAACCCAGACGCTCGTCCTCGTCCCCAAAGATCTTGACGAAGAGCGTCACCTCCTCGTCATACTTGAAGTGGAGGTAGAGCCTCCCCTTCAGGCCTCGAGCGCAGGTAAACGTCTTCCACCCGGGGTTCTGGTATACGTAGCCGTGGGGGGTGACCTCGACCTCCACCCAAGATGCCCTACCACAATAGCAGTCGGCCTGCAACCAGAGGCCTGGGAACCCGTCGGCCGGCAACACTGTCGCGAAGAAATTTGGGAGCTAGAACCATGCGAGTTCCGGCCTATCCACCCACATCACGAACTCCATCGCCGTGTCAGCTGAATGGAGCCGCGGGAGTGGTGGCCGGGTTGCCACCGCCGACCTCCCACCTCAGCCACAGCGGACGCTCGCGCCCATCAGCGCCCCACCGACGCCGCCGATGGTGATTCCAGGACGGGCGGAACCACGGTCGCGCCCACCGGAGACTGCCATCGACACCCTCGCGTACTTCCGAGGGCGGCCGCGGACCCTCTTGGATGGTGGGGCGGCAAGACCTTCCCTGGAAGCCTTCCCCTTATCTGCAGCAGAGTACCTCCTCACCGGAGCCATGCTGAGAGGGTGGAGGGCTCGAGGTAGAAGACGAAGAAGACAGAGGCAATGTGGACCTTATCACCCCCGTAGGTTAAATGTATAGGCGAGGGTAGACTGGCGCACCTCCGCTTTTCCGGCCCACGCAGTTCATGAGTGAGCGCACCCACGTGATGTGCTGATACGTCCAAAATGCATCACTATTTTGTATCATAATTTTTCTCTATTTATTGATATATTTCACATTATGATGATGTACTTATAATGTTTTGGCCTATGTTACAATGTTTACATCTTTCCGGTGCCGAAACAGCAGATGCAGGATTCAACGGAGAAAATAGCACGAAGAGTTACCATATCAGAACATTTCCAACTGCGGGGAAAATTGGAGGGAAGAAGTTTCGGAACAGACCCTGAAGACAGGCCAAACAAGAGCCAGATTGGGGCCATAGGTCACCCAGGCGACGTGCTCGCGCGCCCCCTAGGCCGCGCCAGGAGGTTGCCTGGGTGGTGGGACCTACCTCCAGTGCTCTCCTTTGGCCTATATATTCCTCTTGACCTAAAAGTGACGCTGACAGAAGAGTTTTCGCGATGCCGCTGCCGCTCCACGGCGGAAACCTACAAAGAAGAAAAGACCTTTTTGACGGGCAGATTCCGCCGGGGAGAACTCCTCCTGGAAGGGGAGATCGTCCTCATCGTCACGGGCATCATCGAGATCATCATCACGGTCATCACCAACACCAGCACCATCTCCACCTTCATCCCATCTACTTCACCATTGCAATCGGAGTCGTACCTTGCACTATTCATCCCCTCTACTCTACCGGTGTTGATTACTCTTTTGTGTTGAATGCTACTGAGTTTTGTTGGAGAATTATTGTTACGACCATATTGTTAATCATATTTTCATCACCTCTCATCATGATCTCTTTTATGTCTTGTGAGTAGTTCCGTTAGTACTTGAGGACATGGGGAAAGTCTAGATGCTAGTAGTCATATCATGTTGAAGTAATATGTGTTGATTGATATTTAAGTTATGGTGTTATTCTTCTAGTGGTGTTATGTGAACATCGACTACATAACACTTCGCCTTTTTAAGTACCTAGGGGAATGCATCGTGTATAATGAATGCTTATGGTGGGTTGCCGGAGTGACATAAACCTGAACCCCAGTTCGCATACTTTTGCATGAGGGAGTATTGGATCCTAAAGCTTATTGCTATGGTTAGGCTTTGACTTAATTTCTCTCTTGTATTTGTGGATGCTTGCAAGAGGGATTAATCATAAGAGTGTGCTTGTCTTAGCCTAGACGGTGCACTAGTTAAGATCCACCCACATAACACTTATCAATAAAAAACATAGTACTAGACGGAATATGGCGAAAGCACTTGACTATCTCTCCCGTGTGTCCTCAGGAACGCCTTAGTCTTTATATGTTTAGTCCGTTGGCTTATCCTTTGTGTTCAAAAGGATTGGGACACTTGCTGCACCTCGGCATCATTTACTTTACTTGCATTTATTTCCTTGTTTCTTATACTAGAAAACCCATAAAAAGTTATCTTTCAGTACTTGCAGTTATTCCTTGGTCAAGATCACGTGTAAATACCTTCAACTCCTCGTTGGGTTCGACACTCTTACTTATCGAAAAGGCTACAATAGATCCCCTACACTTGTGGGTCATCAAGAACATTTTCTAGCGCCGTTGCCGGGGAGTGGAGCGCTATTGGTAAGGAAACCTTTACGCTCTACGTGGTGTTTTTGTTTTACTATTCTCGCCTTTTGTCCCTATGGACCACTCTGCTCTTGGTTTGTTGCTTGTGGGGGAACCACCCCAATGCTATTGTGGTGGATAAGCCTCCCCCACCTACTGTAATTGTGCCCATTAAAATACCAACTGGTATTATTGATTGTGTTTTGGCTAATCGATATGCAGGAGATAGGCATCGAGGTGAACACTTGTTATATCTTTCACAACTATGGTCCTTATTTAAGCTTGCACGTATAGCGATGGATTTTGTTATGAGAAATATATTCTCTCTATCATTAAAAGATAAGGCTTTGTATTGGTATAGGCTTCTTGATGAGTCTCATTTACTAAATTGGCAAGATCTTATTCCTCTCTTTTATGCAAAGTTTTATCCTCTTCATGAAATACATCGAGACAAGAATTATATTTTTAACTTTTGGTCTCTTGATGGAGAAAGCATCTCTCAAGCTTGGGGGAGATTGAAGTCCTTAATGCTGAAATGTCCAAATCATGAGCTCTCCAAAGAAATTATTCTCACAAATTTTTATGCAAGGCTTTCTCGTCAAGATAAAGAGATGCTTGATGCTTCCTCTAGTGGGGCACTCTCCAACAAAAGCACTGAACCTAAGAGGGATCTTATTGAAAGGATCCAGAAGAACACTAAAGACCGGGAGATTGATAAAGGTATTGAACCCGTTATAAATTATGAGCGTGATTACATTGAGAGCTATGTGAAAACTGATTACTTCAATACCATTTGCGCTAAGATTGGTCTTGATTCCCAGCTTCTAATTGATTTTTGCAAAGACTTTGCCTCTCATATTGACTCTTCTGAGAAGAAGGAGGATCAACACCATAAACCCTTTAAGGAATTACCTGTTGATATTAATGTTGTCGACCGTATCTTGCCTGCAGTTGAATATGAAAAGGCCCCTTTTCCCGCAACATTGATGGAGCATTCTTTTGTCACACGCATCCTTTATAAAAGTGAAAGAACGACTGATGAGCATGAGGACCTGATTAAAGTCGATCCTCAAGTTGCATTAGTCAAGGATCTTGTTACTAGTAATATTGAGGATTCCAATATAAAGTGGTGTTTCCAGTAACCTTGTTACAGCCAAGAATAAAGGCCCAATTTCAGGTACTCCAGTTCTATCAGTTAAAATAGGAGATTGTAATTATTATGGGCTATGTGATTTGGGATCCAGTGCTAGTGCTATTCCTTTTTCACTTTATCAAGAGATCATGAATGAGATTCTACCTGGTGAAATTGAAGAAGTCGATGTTACTGTTCATCTTGCATACAAAGAAACTGTCTCTCCTATTGAAATTGTGTGAGATGTTGAAGTTCTATGTGGAAAGGTAAAATATCTTACGGACTTTCTAGTACTTGGTTCAGTGCAAGATAGTTTTTGCCATATTATATTTGGTAGGCCTTTTCTCAAAACTTGTGGAGCTATTATAGATTGTAGGAAAGGAAAAGTATCTGTTGAATTCAATGGTGAGCCATATGAATTTAACTTTTCTGAATTCTCGAAGCAAACTCGTGCTACTGATCTACCTAGTAATGATAAAATTATTGAAGAGATTGCTGCTATTGCTCTTCCTCCTAACAATCCTTTGCGGCAATTTATGGAAAACCACGAGAATGATATGAATATGCAGGAGCAAAATGAGCTAGATGACATATTCTTGAGACAACCTGCTATCCTGAAGCACAACCTTCCGGTTGAGCCTTTGGGAATTTTATCGAAACCAAAACAAGACCCGGTGTTTGATCTTAAACCTCTTCCCAGTACGCTTAAGTATGCTTATTTAGATGAAAAGAAAGTATATCCTATTATTATCAATTCTAACCTTTCAGGATATGAATAAGAGCGATTATTGGAAGTCCTTCGTAAACACCAAGGCGCTATTAGTTATACCCTTGATGATCTTAAGGGGATTAGTCCATCTATTTGTCAGCATACTATCAATCTTGAGCCTGATGCTAAACCGGTTGTTGATAATCAACGATGGTTAAACCCGAAGATGAAGCATGTTGTGAGGACCGAAATCCTCAAGCTTCTAGCCGCAGGTATTATCTACCCTATAGCTGATAGTAAGTGGGTAAGTCCAGTACATTGTGTTCCCAAGAAAGGAGGTACGACTGTGGTTCCTAATGATAAGAATGAACTAATACCTCAAAAAATTATTATTGGATATAGACTGTGTATTGATTACAGGAAGCTGAACAAGGCAACCAGGAAGGACCACTACCCGCTGCTGTTCATCGACAAAATGCTTGAAAGGTTATACAAAAACACTCACTTTTGCTATCTTGATGGGTACTCTGGCTTCTCTCAAATTCATGTTAACACTGCCGATCAAGAGAAGACCATTTTTACTTGTCCCTTTGGTACTTATGCTTATAGACGTATGCCTTTTGGTTTATGCAATGCTCCTGCTACTTTTCAAAGGTGTATGTCCGCTATCTTTCATGGTTTTTGTGAGGAAATTGAGGAGGTCTTCATGGACGATTTCTCCGTCTATGGAACCTCTTTTGACCATTGTCTCCATAACCTTAATAAAGTTTTGTAGAGATGTGAGGAGACGAACTTGGTACTCAACTGGGAGAAGTGCCACTTCATGGTCAAAGAGGGAATTGTTCTTGGCCACAAGATTTCTGAAAAAGGAATCGAGGTGGACATGGCAAAGGTTGAAGCAATCGAGAGAATGCCTTATCCAAAAGACATCATAGGTATTCGTAGTTTCCTTGGTCAGGCTGGTTTCTGTAGGAGATTTATGAAAGACTTCTCTAAAATTTCAAAACCCCTCACTAATCTTCTCCAGAAGGATATTACTTTTGTGTTTGATGAAGATTCTAAGGAAGCCTTCGAAGTTCTTAAGAAAGCCTTGATAACCGCCCCTATAGTCCAGCCACCTGATTGGAATTTGCCTTTTGAAATCATGTGTGATGCTAGTGATTTAGCTATTGGAGCTGTGTTAGGACAAAGGGTTGATAAGAAATTGAATGTTATCCATTATGCTAGCAAAACCCTTCATACTGCTCAAAAGAATTACGCTACTACTAAGAAATAATTTTTAGCGATAGTGTTTGCTTGTGATAAGTTTAGGCCTTACATTGTTGATTCTAAAGTCATCATTCATACTGATCATGCTACTATTAAGTATCTTATGGAAAAGAAGGATCCCAAACCAAAGCTTATCCGATGGGTCCTTCTTCTTCAAGAATTCAATTTGCGGATTGTTGATAGGAAATGAGACAACCCTGTAGCAGACAACCTTTCCAGGATGGAGGACATACCACACGACCCCATTCCAGACAACGATAGTTTTCTTGACGAACAGTTAGCTGTTTTACACGTGAAATCTAATTCAGATCCATGGTATGCAGATTATGCTAACTTTATTGTTGCAAAGTTTTTGCCTCTAGGTTTAACATTCCAGCAGCGGAAGAAGTTCTTCCACGACTTGAGGTATTACTTTTGGGATGACCCACATCTTTTTAGAGAAGGTGCATATGGAGTTGTGAGGAGATGCATACCGGAGCATGAGCAGAAGGATATCTTGAGACAATGTCATAGCAGTCCTTATGGAGGACATCATGCCGGTGAGAGGATCGCACACAAGGTTCTCCAATAAGGTTTTTATTGGCCTACTCTCTTTAAAGATGCTAGAAATTACGTTTTGTCCTGTGATAAGTGCCAGAGAGTTGGTAATATTAGTAGGAGGAATGAGATGCCTACGAATTATTCGCTAGTCATTGAGCCTTTTGATTGCTGGGGTTTTGATTTTATGGGTCCTTTCCCTCCTTCACACAAGTACACTCACATCTTAGTATATGTAGATTATGTGACCAAGTGGGTTGAAGCAATCCCCACCCAAACTGCTGATCACAAGACATCTTTGAAAATGCTCAAGGATGTAATCTTCCCTAGGTTTGGCGTACCTAGGTACCTCATGACCGACGGAGGATAACATTTTACACATGGTGATTTTAGAAAAGCTCTAGCCAAATATGATGTTAGTCATAGAATTGCTTCACCTTACCACCCTCAAATAAGTGGGCAAGTTGAGCTCACAAATAGAGAGATCAAGTTGATCTTGCAAAAGACACTGAACAATTCTAGAAAGGACTGGTCCAATAAGCTAGGAGATGCCTCGTGGGCATAAAGAACTGCTTACAACAATCCCATGGGGATGTCTCCGTAAAATACGATTTATGGCAAGGCATGCCATCTACCTCCAGAGTTAGAGCAGAAAGCTTTCTAGGCTCTTAGAGAGCTTAATATTGATCCAAAGCTTGCTGGTGAAAAGCGTCTCATGAACTTGACTTCTCTAGATGAGTGGAGAAGTGAAGCTTACGAGAGCGCAAATATGTTCAAAGAAAAGGTAAATAAGTGGCATGACAAGATAATTTTGAAACGTGAAGTTAATGTTGGTGACAAAGTTTTGTTGTATAGATCTCGTTTTAGGTTTTCTCCAGGTAAATTACTTTCCAAGTGGGAAGGATCGTACCATATCTAAGAAGTCTACCGCTCCGGTGCAATCAAGAATAATAATTTTGAAGGCAAAAAACCACATGTTGTGAATGGGCAAAAGACTCAAGAATTACATGGCTGGAGACCCCATGAATGTAGAGATGGATGTGATACAAGTAGCCACTCACGAAGAACATATTGCAACACCGTATCAGACACCGGCAGAAGAAGAATAAGAAGAGGTATGAAATATGGTAAGGAAACTTTGCAAACATGAATAAAAGTTCCGTATTATGTGTTTTTGCAAAATCAGGAAAATTCCAAGCCAAAGAAGAGCCAGAGAGGAGCTCTAGGTCACCCAGGCAACCAGCTGGCGCGGGCTAGCCCCTGGCTGCGCCAGGAGGCTGCTTGGACCACCCGAAGTCTGTCTCCGACTCTACTTTGGCTTGTTACCTTCCTTTTGGTGCAAAACATTTTCCTATATATTTTCCTGGATCGTCCCGACTTTGTACCTTGCGAAACCGTGCGTTTTCTTTTCGATCTGTTTGTGCCAGGATAACTTTCAGCAAACTTAGGCACCATGGCTTCCCCAAAATCTCCCAGGGAAAAGTTCCTCGTCAACGTCATCAACCCTTACCTCGCAGAGGTAAATAGCCACCCTCAAACACTTTGGGTGGAGGATGGTGTCCTCCAGAAAGAAGATTTGAAGGGACCTGTCAAGAAGGGGAGCACTAGGGCCAAGCTGGAAGAAGTGTTCAAGTACAAGTTGATGATCGAACATGGTGTCGAGGCCAACTGCGATATCATCACCGAGATGAAGAGGGAACATGAGGAGGAGATGAAGGAAGTGCGATCAATCATATCCGCACTAGAAACCAAAGTCTTTGAGCTTCAAGGGCACATGTAGGACCTTCAAAACCGAAACTGTGAGTGAACTTAAGTTTTTGTGCATGGGCTTATCTGCCGAAAGCAGGATCCCGGAGACTGAAGAATCCTGTGTGGAGGGAGGAACTGTGCCATGGAAGCGTTTTTCTAAGGATTACCCGAGGAACAAGAACAAGGATGAAGAGTGAAATCTGCATGGGTAATGGCATTCCCTTAGCTTGTTCCAAGCTTGGGGGAGTGCCCGGTATCTTTATTTTTATCCTTTACCTTTCATGTTCAAGTTTAGTTTCGTATCATGTCTAGGGAAATTATCTTATGAAATAGGTGTTTGCATTGAGGATTATCACTCCTTTGTGGAGAGTCCTGTATCCATGAGCGTACAGTGTCCATGATGGAATATTAATGAAAAGTCTATTGGTTTCTTTGCTTCACTTGATATTCTCTTCATGCAATCGATCTTATATGTTGATTCTTATGGGAGTATTGATCTTACATATCAGGTATGGCTTTGAAAAATTTATTTAATCTTGGCAAACATAGCATTGGTCATAACAACATGCATGAGTTTTTCTAGTAGCGACATAGCCAAAACCTTTATGTTCTTATGCTTGAAGTGTTATGCTAACGAGGAAGACAACTTGATGTTTTATGCCAATTCTTTATGCTAAACTTTATATTGTTTTGCATCCAAGTCAACATTATTTGTCTGCTCTCAAAAGCCTTTGCTAGCCAACCCTTGCACTAAGCGGGAATACTGCTTGTGCATCCATATCCTGAAACCTCAAACTTCCCACGAGTCCACCATATCTTCGCTATACGTGGTATTTCACCGCCACTCCTAAAGTATATTACTCGTGTGCTATCTTTAAACCTTCAAATATTACTCCCTATTTTGTGCGTCTGCTTTATCTCATCAGGAAGTAGTAGGTAATTCATGATCTTCTCATATTGGACAAGTTTTATCTTGGGTTTGCATGTCTAATCTGCGAACCCCTAACACCAGAAGGTACTGGCATGAGCGTGTCCAGCTCGTAAAAGATAATAACAACAAACAAAACCTCATTCATGCTTTGTTGATGAGAAATCAGAAAACTTTGGTAGTGATAAACAAAGGAGACTAAGGGGATGTGATCGTCCCCACTTTGGGAGCAGTTCCTAAGAACTTGTCCGACATGAGAAGTATTGGGCTATCTACTAGCATTCCTTGACAAATCATGCACCTCTCAAAAGCTTGTTTTACAATCTTGTTGATTTCAAAATCTCTAAAAAGCTCTAGCACATGAGTTTTCCCTACTTCCCTTTGTGAAGGGCCAATCTTTAATTTCATGTTGAGTCAGTAAACCTACTTCTTTATATCCTGAAAAGAGCAGACACTTTATGTTGACAAAGATGCATGCATTTATATTGTTTCATTGGGAGTTATCATATTACACATTTGTTGATGTTATCATTAAGATAAGTAAGTTGTTTGTTAAAGCTTAGCTAAAACAAACATCTTCCTTTGTGTGAGCATTTTCACTTCTGGACTAATAACTTGTTCTTTCAAAAAGCTTCAATTGATCTCATCAAAATATAAGAGGAAGAGCAATAGTGAAAACTTATTAGTTGTTCTTTGACCAAGGACATGTTTGCCATGGTTTGATAAGTTTTCTTAGCTCTACTTTTGATTGTAATTGATATTACTCTTTCATAAGGGCCTTATGAGTTGATATTGTTGTTGAGGATGGTTGAGTTTAGTAGAGAAATTATGATGCTTCTTGTCCGTATTCTTATTTATCAACACTTTACTCTCTAAACTTGCAGACAGGTTTACCGAGCTCAGTATTCGCATGGGGACAAGCAAGGTCTAAGCTTGGGGGAGTTGATACGTCCAAAATGCATCACTATTTTGTATCATAATTTGTCTCTATTCATTGATATATTTCACATTATGATGATGTACTTATAGTGTTTTGGCCTATTTTACATAGTTTACAACTTTCCGGTGCCGAAACAGCAGATGCATGATTCAACGGAGAAAATAGCACGAAGAGTTACCATATCAGAACATCTCCAACTGCGCTGACAATTGGAGGAAAGAAGTTTCTGAAGAGATCCTGAAGAGAAGCCAGACAAGGGTCAGAGGGGGGCCACAGGTCACCCAGGCGACCTGCTGGCGCGACCCCCCTTGGTCGTGCCAGGAGGCCGCCTGTGTGGTGGGCCCCGCCTTCAGTGCTCTCCTTTGGTCTATATGTTCCTCTTGACCTAAAAGTGATGGTGATAGAAGAGTTTTTCCGAATCCGCCGCCGCTCCACGGTGAAAACCTACACAAAAGAATAGACCTTTCCGGCAGGCAGATTCCGTCGGGGAGAACTCCGCCCGAAAGGGGAGATCGTCCTCATCGTCATCACCATCATCACGGTCGTCATCGAGATCATCATCACCGTCATCACCAACACCAGCACCATCTCCACCTTCATCCCATCTATTTCACCATTGCAATCGGAGTCGTACCTTGCACTATTCATCCCCTCTACTGTACCGGTGTTGATTACTATTTTGTGGTGAATGCTATTGAGTTTTGATGGAGAATTATTGTTATGACCAGATTGTTAATCATATTTTCATCACCTCTGATCATGATCTATTGTATGTCTTGTGAGTTGTTCCGTTAGTTCTAGAGGACATGGGAAAAGTCTAGATTCTAGTAGTCATATGATGTTTACGTAATATGTGTTGATTGATATTTAAGTTATGGTGTTATGTGAATGTCGACTACATAAAACTTCGCATTTTTAAGGACCTAGGGGGAATGCATCATGTATAAAGAATGCTTACGGTGGGTTGCCGGACTGACAGAAACCTGAACCCCAGTTCGCATGCTTTTGCATGAGGGAGTATTGGATCCTAAAGTTTATTGCTATGGTTAGGCTTTGCCTTAATTTCTCTCTTGTATTTGCGGATGCTTGCAAGAGGGATTAATCGTAAGAGTGTGCTTGTCTTAGCCTAGATGGTGCACTAGTTAAGATCCACCCACATAACACTTGTCAATACAAAACATAGTACTAGACGGAATATGGCGAAAGCACTTGACTATATCTCCCGTGTATCCTCAGGAATGCCTTAGTCTTTATAAGTTTAGTCCCTCGACTTATCCTTTGTGTTCAAAAGGATTGGGCCACTTGCTGCACCTCCACATCATTTACTTTACTTGCATTTATTTCCTTGTTGCTTATACTAGAAAACCCATAAAAAAGTTATCTTTCAGTACTTGCAGATATTCCTTGCTCAAGATCACTTGTCAATACCTTCTACTCCTCGTTGGGTTCGACACTCTTACTTATCGAAAAGGCTACGATAGATTCCCTACACTTTTGGGTCATCAAGACCATTTTCTGGCGCCGTTGCTCGGGAGTGGAGCGCTATTGGTAAGTGAAATTGGTAAGGAAATCTTTACGTTGTACGTGCTGTTTTTCTTTTACTATTCACGATTTTTGTCCCTATGGACCACTCTGCTCTTGGTTTGTTGCTTGTGAAGATCCGATCCGACCCCCATTCATCCAATCACTCACTAGCGCCGCACAAAGCCACCCATCCTCTGGAGGTTCTCGAGCACTGTACTAGATCATCCACCAACCTCCATGAGAGCCAATCCACCGAAGCAGGAGTAGGTATTACGCTTCTCAGCGGCCCGAACCTGGGTATACTGCCGTGTTCTGTGTTTTCTCATCATCGAGTAGTGAGCTAGGTGAGGTGAGCCTGAGAGAGATCTCCATACATGCCCGTGAGTTTGAATCTTTAGGGTTTTGTGGAGCCCGAAATCCGACATTGCTGTTGTTGGATGGCCCCGCGACATCGTCTTGGCAAGGACACTTCTTGCCACTGATCGTTGGCTTTTCATCCCCACCGTCATCATCATCATCGTTGATGTCGTCGTCGTCCTCCTCCTTGTTCGGCCATTCCTCATCATCATCATCGTCGTCCTCTTATTCGTCCTCCGAGGCTCCTCGTCCGCCTGGTTGTCGTGTGACGACTTGGGAGGCATCGTCCCTTCCATGATCCAGATAAAATCTAGGTCTAGGCTCGACGCCGGACTCATGGAAGACGAGTGGGATGATTCCAACGTTGACCTATCATCGGATGCCAGACTGCTGGAGGAACTTCCGTCCTCGCTATCGCTCGACATGGTCGCAGTACTTATACAAATGGCAAGAAAGCGAGATTGGAGAGTGTGTGCAAGTGTGCAGTGGAGACGGCCAGGGACAATTAAGATGGTGGACACTTAAGCCAGGTATGCAGAGAAGAGGAATGTCAATTGAAGTGGGGGATTGATGTATTATGTAACCACTGATATAATCAACCACAATTATTTGTACCCAGTCGCTCCAAATTCCCGGGTTGCACAGTATTCACTACGATAATTATGCACACATGTTGGAGGGTCCAAATATGATACAAGCATTTTTCATATACTACTCCCTCTGTAACGGCGACCTAGGTGGGGGAAAATAAGAGAACTTGATGATTATTTGCTAATCAATACCATTGCATGCCAAGATTTGACTATTGCGTGTAATGCTAAGTAGTTTGAAGTCATTGAATGCATACAAGCCCCACGACTCCTATTGGTTGATTTCTTTTTTCAGGACAAAAAATAGGGGACAAGTTTTGGGATTATTTGTTTTTTGTAATGTGACTTATGCACGGGTACAAACAGAGTAGGATAGTTGGCAAGCAATACATTGATCTCTTCTTATTGATGAAGCCAGTAATAATGAAACAAAACACCTAATCATCATTGCAAACAACACATAGAAGATGGCTAATCCACAACCACAACTACACATGATAGTTCCTTCTTGTCTCTTGCTTTCATCTCTTGCCTATGATTGATTCTTTCTTGCTTCATCATACTGATAGTACACTCTAGATGAGTTAGTTTCTTCTTCAGCTTTATGTTATCTTCTGCGAGCTTGATGATAACACTTCGAGCCTTTGCATGCCATTATTCATCCATCTAGTTAACAAAGGCACAAGCCTCATATCCCTCCTAATGTTAAATAGTATTCAGGATGAGTGGTGCCATTAACTCAACTAAAATTATGAACTTAGCACTAACCTCTAAGGGAAAATTGAGGAACCGTCCACTAGTGTCGAATCCCTCCATGCATACACGTCGAGCGGGAGTGCGTCCGTGCACACAACTCAGCTTTTGGTACTTCTCAGTGGTGCAAAACTCAGAGTCAAACTCATGTTGCGGGGGTATGAAGTCATACTCCGGATCCGATGACTGATCGCTTTCCTTGGGGGGTGGTCATTCATGACAGAGCTACTTTGGACATAATAAAAAAGATCGGGTTAGATTGGAACCTGATAGGACGATTCAAATCCATAGTACATCTACCTTCTGATGACCTTAGGCACTGCTGCCAAGAGCGGCGATGTGAGCAGGAGCAGCCGCATCGAAACCATCAGCACCAGTTGTCCACATTCCCCTCATGTCAGCGCCACGTGTAGGAATTTGGCGGCTGTCGTGGGTATAAGCCTGACAGTAGATGTGTAGGGTACGAATGAGATGGGCAGAGTCCTAGCTACGGCGAGGTTGTATGAGTTCAGGCCCCTCTACGGTGGAGGTAATAGCCCTACGTCTCAGTGCTCTTCGAGCTTGTTACCGAGTGTAATATGGAGTACAATGTTTTTCTAACCCCTTTAACAGTGGGGGAGGGCGGCTTATATAGAGTGCGCTGCCCTCCACAACGGTTCTGATTCAAGGGTGGAGTAGTGGCGATTGAATGCATGCGTTACAGGTAACGTATGCTATAAATTCTAGTTTGTGCACCCGGAAACGTACGGCAGTTTCCCTCCAGGGAGGTTACGACGCACCGAGTGTATCCAGTCGGTAGGTCCGGTGTCCTCCGAGTCTTAGTCTCCGACTGGATGATCCTGAGCCCGTTACCGACTGGATGATGGGGGCACCTTAATACAGTCGGGCATACTTAAGGTCCTGTCTCTTGCGTGGGGTAGTCCTTGGGTAGGACCTGTAGGACAGGCCTATGACCCTACCCTAGGACTATGACCCCATCATTAGTCCCCGAATGGATTGGGGTTGAAACGTCAGAGCAGTGCTCGATGCTCAGATCCGACTGGACTAGGTTCGGCTTGGGCGTTGCTTCCCTCTATCCATTCTATCTCTCCTGGCCAATGATCAGAGTGAATGTGTTCTGCGGAACGGACTATCGGGAATCGAGTGCCTTCGCGGCATCTTTTGACACGACCGGTCAACTGACGGCGACGGATTTTCCGGGATCTCAAATTTCGGGTTCCGCGCGCTTAGCGGGGGCGACGTCAGCGCGCTTGAGTAGCGCCTGACTCCTCGATCCTCGCGCCTTCAACTCTTCCACTGATATCGCCGCGGCTGGTTGGGCGGATAAGATTTCGGGCCCACTCGCCAGCGACCCAGTCGGTGTTCTATTTAAATCCGGCCGACGAGACCCTTCGGTTACGCTTGTCGAATCCTCTGCTCTCGCTTGCTCCGTCTTCCTCGCCACCTCTTGCGCTCATACACCTTTCCCTTCCCATCCTTCTCGAAAGCTCGCCATTGCCGCCATGACCAAGGGCCAGACCAGCAAGATGGAGGCCAGGAAGAAGAAGGGCAAGGCGGCGGCTGCTCAGCAGCGGCAGCGGCCATTGCCAGCGGGATGGATCCAGGGAGACTTTCTCCCCTCCACCGTGACGGAGGGGGACCTGCTGGAGCTGGTAGAGCACGGCCAGCTCGTGCATAAATATTGGAGGTTGTCGACGGACGACGAGGTTGAGCCGACGCCACGGGAGGGGGAGTGCGTCTTGCTCCTCAGCCACGTTCACCGAGGTTTCTCTCTGCCCCCCCACCCTTTCTTCAAGGGTATCACGAATCATTTTGGTGCACAACTCCATCACTTCCCTCCGAATGCCATTGCCCACCTTTCTGCCTTCATTGTTCTGTGCGAATGCTTTATCGGTTGCCCCCTCATTGGGGTTTATTCAAACATATCTTCTCCGCCCGCTCTCAAATCATCAACCGTCTCAGTCAGTCGGATGACAAGACGCATCTCCTCCAGCTCTGCGGGGGTTTAGGGTTTCAGAAAAAGAGTCGTAGTAGCTAACCTGCTCTCCAGTTGAACGAGTCGGTTAGGAACTGGCAGTCGACGTGGTTCTACTGCCAGGACGTAGCCTGTCCGAACGCATCGACTGGGCTGCCTCCATTTAGTCTAGACCGCCCTGCTCCACCCAAGCAACTCGCCCTCTCGAAAGCCGAGAGGAATGACATCGAGCCTTTGGTCGAGGCACTCGCGGATGTTGTCAGGAGGGGGGTCACCGGTATTGACCTGTTGGAAGTCTTCATCGGTCGGCGGGTCCAGCCTCTTCAAGCTCGCCACCATGCTATGTGGCTCTACACAGGGCCCGAGGATTCCACACGGACCGTTGCGGTGGGCATACTCGAGGAGAAGGTGACCTCGATAGTGCTCCAAATCACGGGACCTTGCGAGAACCCTAAAGGAGCTCGCCGAGTGGTGCCTTACAGCACGGACAACCCGCCACCGAATCAGGTGAGTAGCATTAGCCGAATATATCGAACTGTTTTGATTTCAGTCGTTCATTTATATCCTCGTGTGATGCTTAATGTTTCCGACTGAATCTCATGTAGGAATGGACCAACTGGTCCTCCCCTGTCTCGAACGGGGATCCGGAAGAGGAGGAGGAAGAAGGTAGCCAAGAGGGGAGCGTGGATAGCGCTGAATATGTCTCTGACAGCAGGGAGTCGGAGGAGGAGGACAGCGAGGAGGAGGAAGAAGACGAAGAGCGTGACTCTCCGCCTCCACCGCCAGAACAGTGGAGTAAACATCGGCATGAGCCTGTCATCCCTTCGGCTCCCCCCGCGTTGTCGAGTGCTCTACCTACCGCTCCATCGGTCCCGAGTGCTCGAGGCACGAAGAGGTCCAGGGACGTCTCCGCTGAGCCTGCAGGCCAATCTCCCAGGGCGCCCAAACCGAGTGGGCCCAAACCTCGGAGGGCTCTGCCGCGCATGAGGGTTGCCATCCCCGTCACATCCACGTAAGTGAATCCAACTCTCGGCTTTTTATGTTATCCGAGTGAACTCCCGCTTTACAAGTCGAATGGGCTTCACTTGACAGGGTCGCCACTTCTACAACCTCTCCGATCCGCCAAGGGGATGACCCCATGGACACAGACAACGTCGTCTCGTCCCAGCCGGGTATGTTGTAGGAGAGTCAGGTGTTTTATTCCTGTAGACTGTACTATCCTTTTCTTTTTCTGAATCATCATGCTATTCGGCTTGTCAGGGGCGATTCACCCAGACGAAGACGGGCAAGGGAGAGCCGAGGCGGCCGCGGAGCCTGTCGTGGAGCCTGTCCTTGAGACTGCTCCTCCCGCTGCTGCCCCTGCTGCCGACGCTCCGTCGACTGAAGTGCCTCCACCGACCGAACCAGTGCCGGTGGGTGACGAACTGACTGGGGCGAATCTTGGGATGCCCCAGTATCTTCCCACGATTCCCGGTTCGTCGAATGTTGAATTCAGCATTCGATGTGTCCCAGAGGAGCAGGTGGGAGCGGCCAAGGGAGCCATGATCCAAGCGGAGCTGATGACCGGGGAGGCCAAGAAGGCTTATGACTCCGTTGCGGCTTTGTACCAGCGGAGCTTGGAGCTGCGCGATGACATCCGAGTAAGTAGTCTAGTAAGTACTCACTTTTCTTTTGTAACCCACTGGGTGTTGTCGTAGTCTGTTGTTTGCAATGGGTTCACTCTGAGTGAACCCAGTGGGTGTAGTCCCCGAGACTTCTGTCGAGTGCTTGCATCGACAGATTTCTTTATACATTTGGTCTTTATTTTTGTCGTGTCCGTAGACAAGATTTCTGAGTGCAAGTTGTTACTGCAGTCGGAGCACTCTTACGGTAAGAGTTCCCTAGAGTAAACTGCACACAGGTGGAGTAGCTTTAGCCTCAGAGGCGTAGGTCAAAACGTGCACCTCAATAGGGCAGACCTGCTTGAGGTGCATGCCAGTGGGGTCACTCTTAGTGAACCCACTGGGTGTAGTCCCCGAGACCGATGTCGACTGCTTGCGTCGGCAGGGGTCTGAAGAACATAGTTTGTATTGAGAAAGTTGCTGATAACCCTTTGTTTCGTTTTGTAGAAAACTTGTGATATGGGGAGCGCTTATGAAGCCTTGAAGGCTGAGAAGAAACAATATGCTGGTGAACTAGAAGCCGCGACGCTTGCCATGGCTGGCCTGAAGAACGCGCTGGAAGTTCGAGAGAAATCCTTGGAGGAAGTGTTGAAGGCAAACAGGGCGTTGGTAGAGGAGGTGGAGAGGCTGAAGAAACAGAGGACCGAAGTGTACGATCAAATGGCTGCTCGGAATAAACGATGGACAGCTCAGGAGAAGTACGTGAACGACTGGGCTGTCCAGATGATGAGTCGTCTGGCTGGTAAGTCTGATGATTTGTCAAGTGGTTGTATCTTGTGACGAACACTCGGTTTGTAATTTCTATTTGGTCGTTTGTGGCAGATTTTTGTGGTGACGCGGAAGCTGAAGCGGCGGCCGTAGAACGATCCATGAAGGACAATGTGCCACTCAGCGAGGACGCCAACCGGAATCTACTCCGGGCTCATATCCGCGTAGGCAAAGTGGGTCCGTTCATCAACCGACTGAGAGAAATCTTTGGCCGCATTGAGAAGGAGCTTTGGCCGGAAGATGAGTCGCGGGAGAAGATGGAGACTCTGTTGGGGCGACTGGGGGAGATTCCGGCCCGAGTGCAATCTTGGAAGAAATCGGCAGCGCGTTGCGGTGCTGATGTGGCGCTGTCCTTGGTCCGAGTCCATTGCAAAGAAGTGTGGGAAGATAAGCTGAAAGGCTTGAAGGTCGCCAACACGAAGAAGCTTCAATTTGAAGACTTCATGGAGACATTCCTGGAGACTGCGACTCGCATTGCTAATGGAATCGACCTAGATACCTTTGTGGAACCCTCCAGTCCTGACGCGGGCCCAGCTGACTCATGATCGAACTTTATCCTCGGTATGCCGAGTGTTTACCTGTACGATATTCTGGCCACTTCTGTTGGCCGTCATACTTTTGGATCGGTGCGGGTAAGCTTGATCCGCACCGAGTCTGTTATCGTGTCTAGACTGTTGGAGTGACAACAAAAACACTTATTCTTTTGCTTGAATGCTGTTTGGAGTTGAACACTAAATGTGTACTCGTAAAATATTAGGACTTAGGTGATTCATGATCAGTGCTAAATTCTCGAGTGTAACATATAGAGCACACTCGGAGGAGCGATTAGTACTTAGGCGATGCAGGATCGCAGCTAAGTCCTCGAGTGTGACACAAAGTGCACACTCGGAGGAAGGTAATACATAGGCGATGCGTGATCGCAGCTAAGTCCCCGAGTGTGACGCAAAGTGCACACTCGGAGGAAGTTAATACTTAGGCGATGCGGGATCGCAGCTAAGTCCCTGAGTGCGACGTGAAGTGCACACTCGGAGAAGTTGTTACTTAGGCGATTCGGGATCGCAGCTAAGGCCCCGAGTGCGACGTGACGTGCACACTCGGAGAAGTTAATACTTAGGCGATGTGTGATCGCACCTAAGTCTCCGAGTGTGACGCAAAGTGCACACTCGGAGGAAGGTGTTACTTAGGCGATTCGGGATCGCAGCTAAGTCCCTGAGTGCGACTTGAAGTGCACACTCGGAGAAGTTGTTACTTAGGCGATTCGGGATCGCAGCTAAGGCCCCGAGTGCGATGTGAAGTGCACACACGGAAAAGTTAATACTTAGGCGATGCGGGATCGCAGCTAAGTCCCTGAGTGCGACGTGAAGTGTACACTCGGAGAAGTTGTTACTTAGGCGATTCGGGATCGCAGCTAAGGCCCCGAGTGCGACGTGAAGTGCACACTCGGAGAAGTTAATACTTAGGCGATGCGTGATCGCAGCTAAGTCTCCGAGTGTGACGCAAAGTGCACACTCGGAGGAAGGTGTTACTTAGGCGATTCAGGATCGCAGCTAAGTCCCCGAGTGTGACGTAAAGTGCACACTCGGAGGAAGTTAATACTTAGGCGATGCGGGATCGCAGCTAAGTTCCCCGAGTGCGACATAAAAGTGCACACTCGGAGGAAGTTAATACTTAGGCGATGCGGGATCGCAGCTAAGTCCCTGAGTGCGACGTGAAGTGCACACTCGGAGAAGTTGTTACTTAGGCGATTCGGGATCGCAGCTAAGTCCCCGAGTGCGATGTGAAGTGCACACTCGGAGAAGTTAATACTTAGGCGATGCGTGATCGCAGCTAAGTCTCCGAATGTGACGCAAAGTGCACACTCGGAGGAAGGTGTTACTTAGGCGATTCGGGATCGCAGCTAAGTCCCCGAGTGTGACGCAAAGTGCACACTCGGAGGAAGTTAATACTTAGGCGATGCGGGATCGCAGCTAAGTTCCCCGAGTGTGACGTAAAAGTGCACACTCGGAGGAAGTTAATACTTAGGCGATGCAGGATCGCAGCTAAGTTTTTTTTTGTGACCATAGTCTGCAACCACGGAAGAACTCTGAATCTGCAAAAGAAATTGAATCTACTGTATATTATTTCTCCAAAACTTGTTCGTTACACTGCTTCAGTCGGCGATCATGTATAAAAACGCTTGAGGAGGTCTCCGTTCCACACGCGGGGTTCGTCGGTCTCCTTCTGAATGTTGTAGAGTCTGTATGCTCCGTTGTTCAGCACCTTTGAAATGAAGAAAGGACCTTCCCAGGCCGGAACCAACTTGTGTGGTCACTGCTGATCCACTCGGAGCACCAAATCGCCAGCCTGGAACGAGCGGCTTCCGACATGTCGTGCATGAAAACGTCGCAGATCTTGCTGATAAATTGTTTAGCGAGTAAGTGCCATCTCGCGCTCCTCCTCTAGAAGATCGACTCCATCTTGCCTTGCTTGTTCTGCTTCGGCTTCGGAGAAGAGTTCGACTCGCGGGGCATTGTGAAGCAGGTCACTCGGAAGGACCGCTTCTGCTCCATAGACAAGGAAGAACGGTGATCGCCCCGTTGATCTGTTCGGAGTGGTGCGGAGACCCCAAAGTACTGAAGGTAACTCGGTTACCCATGCACCAACAGCATGTCCTATCTCTCGCAAGAGTCGAGGCTTCAAACCTTGAAGGATAAGTCCATTTGCACGCTCAGCTTGTCGATTGGATTGCGGATGTGCTACGGAAGCAAAATCCACTCGGATACCTTGCCTCGCGCAGAAACCTTTGAATCTGTCTGAGTCGAAGTTTGTCCCATTGTCCGTGATTATGCTGTGAGGCACTCCGAATCTGGAGATGATGTCTCTGACAAACTTCACGGCTGTGGAGGCGTCGAGTTTCTTGATGGGCTTGGCTTTTGTCCACTTTGTAAACTTGTCGACTGCCACCAACAGATGTGTGTAGCCTCCTTGGCCTGTCTTGAATGGTCCGACTGTGTCTAATCCCCAAACTGCAAACGGCCACACAATTGGGATTGTCTTTAGTGCAGATGTTGGCTTGTGGGACTTGTTGGAGTAGAACTGACAACCTTCGCATCGATCGACCATAGCTTTGGCCATTTCGTTAGCCTACAACCAGAAGAATCCAGCCCTGAACGCCTTGGCGATGATTGCTCTTGAAGAAGCATGATGGCCGCAAGTTCCCGAGTGGATATCCTCTAGGATCAACTGCCCTTCCTCTGGGGAAATGCAACGTTGGAGAACGCCTGAAACACTCTCCTTATACAATTGACCGTCAATGACGGTAAACGCCTTCGACTTGCGAACTATTTGTCGGGCTTGGACTTCGTCTTCTGGAAGCTCTTGCCTTATGATATATGCTATAATCGGCACAGTCCACTCAGGGATAATTACCAGAATCTCTGTGACCAGATCAACCATAGCAGGCACATCGACTTCAGTCGGGTCTGTTGCGCTCTTGGGTTGCACTGGCTCTTCCGTGAAGGGATCTTCTTTGACTGAAGGAAGATGGAGGTGCTCGAGGCAGACATCACTCGGGACGGGTCTCCGAGTGGATCCGAGCTTAGCCAATTCGTCCGCGGCTTGGTTCTTCAGCCTTGGAACATGATGAAGTTCTAGACCTTCAAACTTCTTCTCCAGCTTCCTGACTCCATTGCAGTAGGTTGTCATAGTGGGGTTCCCTACGTCCCACTCTTTCATAACTTGGTTGAACACCAAGTCTGAATCGCCGTAGACCATCAGGCGACGGACGCCGAGTGAGATGGCCATGCGCAATCCGTAGAGAAGAGCTTCATACTCTGCCACATTGTTAGAGGAATCAAAGTGTATCTGAAGCACATACTTGAGCTTGTCACCCTTTGGTGATACGATCACAACACCAGCGTCGGATCCATTCAACATCTTAGACCCATCGAAGAACATTGTCCAATGAGCCGAGTAGATGTGGGTCGGTTGCAGTTGTTCTACCCATTCTGCTATAAAGTCAGCCAGGGCTTGAGACTTAATAGCTTTCTTGGCCTCGAACTTGATGTCAGAGTACAGCATTTCCATTGCCCACTTCGCCACTCGGCCTGACGCGTCTCGATTGTGGAGAATTTCCGACAAAGGAGAATCAGAAACTACAGATACCGAGTGGTCCTGGAAATAATGGGCAACCTTCTTCGCAGTCAAATAGATCCCATAGGTAAGCTTCTGATAATGGGGATACCTCTGCTTGGAAGGGGTCAGGACCTCGGAGACGTAGTACACTGGCCGCTGAACTTTGTATGCTTTGCCTTCTTCTTCTCGCTCGACTGTAAGAACAGTACTGACGACTTGATTTGTAGCCGCGATATACAGAAGAAGGGGCTCTTTACTGAGCGGAGCAGTAAGAACCGGCTGGGTGGAAAGTAGGACTTTGAGGTCGTCGAACGCGACTTGGGCTTCGTCTGTCCACTCGAAGGTATCTGATTTCTTCATGAGTCGGTACAGAGGAAGTGTTTTTTCGCCGAGTCGACTGATGAACCTGCTCAAAGCTGCTAAGCAACCTGTGAGTCGTTGAACATCGTGTATTCTGACCGGCCTCTCCATTCGTACAATGGTCCCGATCTTTTCGGGGTTAACATCGATCCCTCGTTCGGAAACGAAGAAACCGAGTAACTTTCCGCTGGGAACACCGAATGAACAGTTGGCAGGATTTAGCTTGATATCGTACCTACGAAGGTTGGCGAATGTTTCTGCCAAGTCAGTCAGCAGGTCGGAACCTTTGCGGGACTTGACTATGATATCATCCATGTATGCCTCCACATTGCGACCGATCTGGTCGAGGAGACATTTTTGGATCATGCGCATAAAGGTAGCTCCTGCATTCTTCAGACCGAAAGGCATGGTGATGTAGGAGAAGCACCCAAACGGGGTGATGAAAGCTGTTTTCAACTCATCGGGACCATACAGACGGATCTGATGATAACCCGAGTAGGCATCAAGAAATGATAAACGCTCGCACCCCGCAGTCGAATCGACAATTTGATCTATGCGGGCGAGCGGAAAATGTCTTTCGGGCAGACCTTATTGAGGTGCTTGAAGTCAATGCACATTCGGAGTGACTTGTCCTTCTTGGGCACCATGACTACATTGGCGAGCCACTCGGAGTGGTGAACCTCGCGAATGAATCTGGCAGCTAGCAGCTTAGCCACCTCTTCTCCGATTGCCTTCCTTTTGTGCGCGGCGGACCGGCGCAGGCGCTCTCGGACAGGCCGAGCAGCGGGACCCACATGCAGTCGGTGCTCAGCCAACTCCCTAGGTACACTCGGCATGTCAGATGGCTTCCATGCGAAGATGTCCCAGTTCTCACGGAGGAATTGGGTGAGCTCGGCTTCCTATTTGGGATCCAGGGTGGTGGAGATGTTCGTGGGGGCGGCAGACTCGTCCGTCGGGTGGATGCTAATCTTCTTAGTCTCCCGTGCCGACTGGAACGCGGACTCAGAAGCTGGCTTCTTCGAGCGCATTAAGTCGGCGGGGTCGACTGTCTTCTTGTACTCTTCGAGCTCGAGTACAGCCATCTGATGGTCGGCGATCCTCGACCCCTCTTGCAGACACTCCTCGGCTCGCTGGCGGTTGCCGGTGATGGTGATAACGCCTTTTGGACCGGGCATTTTCAACTTCAAGTACACATAGCACGGTCGTGCCATGAAACTCACATATGCCGGGCGGCCCAGAATTGCATGGTAAGCGCTCTGGAAGTCCACCACCTCGAATATGAGCTTCTCCTTGCGAAAGTTCTTGTCGGAGCCGAAGATGACCTCCAATGCGATCTGGCCGAGTGATTTGGCCTTTCTCCCTGGGACGACTCCGTGGAACTGCATATTGCTCTCGCTGAGTCTGGACATCGGAATGCCCATCCCCTTGAGAGTGTCAGCGTACATAATATTCAACCCGCTGCCGCCGTCTATTAGGACTTTGCGCAGTCGGACCCCTTCTACCACTGGGTCGACGACCAGAGCCTGCCTTCCTGGGGTGGGGACATGTGTTGGATGATCCGACTGATCGAAGGTAATCGCAGTCTCAGACCTTTTGAGAAACTTGGGGGCAGTCGGAACGGCCATGTTGACTTCTCTGTTTACTAGCTTCAGTCGACTCTTGCTTTCGACGTCAGCGAAGATCATGAGGGTTGCATGGACATGGGGGAACGGATCCTCCTTGTCCTCCTCATCCTGTTCAGGATTCTGCTCACTCGGCTGCCCTTCGCTGAAACCCTGGATCAGGAGGCGGCACGGCCGAGTTGTGTGCTTTGCGTATATGGGGTTACCTTCCTCATCCATCTTCGTATGGATTGGACAAGGCTGGTCCAGGATGGGATTTTTGAAAGGCTTTTTCTTGGGGGTGAACTGCGCTTTCCCTTTGCCCTTGAATTTGGCGCTGGTTACAACTGCAGCTTCTGCTTGCGGTGTGGGTGGAACCTTTGGTTTCTGCTTCCAAGTGTTACCTCCGTCGGCATCACCGACTGTCTTGTGTTTACCGCTCCGGATGCGGTCCTCTTCTTCGACATTTGCATAGCGAGTTGCTATCTCCATCATCTTGCCCATGGAGATGTCGCCGGTTCGACCAAACTTCAAGTACAGCTCCCTGTATCGCACGCCTGCCTTGAAGGCGCAGACCGCTTGATGCTCGGTGACGTTCTCCACCGTGTGGTACAGAGTCGTCCATCGCTGGATGAAGTCGCGCAAGGGCTCATTCGGCTTCTGGACACAGTGTTGAAGCTCCACAAGACCTGCAGGGCGCTTGCACGTTCCTCCGAAGGTTCTGATGAACACTCGGGCTAGATCTGCCCAACTGTAAATGCTTGAAGGGGCCAACTGGTTCAGCCAAGCTCGGGCCGAGCCGTCGAGCATCCGAGGGAGGTGCTTCATAGCGACATGGTCGTCTCCTCCTCAGATCTGGACCGCCACTCGGTAGTCGTCTAGCCATGTTTCAGACTTGGACTCTCCTGAGAATTTACCGATTCCCGCAGCCAATCGGAAGTTGGGTGGGATATCAGCCGAGCGGATGGCTCGACTAAAACACTCGGGGCCAGATACGATGCCCCTGCTTCCACTTGGACGGTCCTTATCGCGACCATCGCGGTGGGCTCGACCCCTGTCAACTCTTTGCTGGGCGATTCGGCCCCTTGCGTCGGGTATTGGGTTGTAAGTGTCGCCAACTGAATGCCGATCATCATGATGTCGGGACCCGTAAGGCCCACCCCGCGGAGGGGTGCGTGAGCGACGGCGATACTGATGAGATCCAGGGCTGTGAACCGATCCATGCGTGTTTGCATGGACGGAACTATTGTGGATCCGATTGTATGACTGGGAGACTGCCGAATTCTCCTGCTGCGCCGTGCGCAACAGGGCTCGGATTTGTTCGATTCCCCTTCCTGCCTCTGAATCAGTCGGCTGGAGGGAATCGGCAATCTGGGCAGCCGCGGCCAGGTTGAGGAGAGGTGTACGGAACACCTCCACGTTGCTCCGCTGAGTGTGTCGGCTGGCAGAACGACGAGGCGGACGACGCGCACCGGATTCTTCGCCAACTTCACCTCGGTCGGCTTGCTGAGGATCTTCATGGGAGTTGGCCATGTGTACTTCTGCTACAGGCCCACGACCCACGTACTCGGTAGGAAGCTCAGTCGGAACCGAGTCAGAGCACTGGGAGCATGGGGCGACTACAACAGACTCCAGGACTGTCACCTGAGAGGAGGCGAACTGGCGCGCTCGGGCATGCTGCACCCAACGTTGTAGACGTGGACTGCGAGATCGCCTGCTGCGGCGCGTGACGAAGCTGCAAGCCGGCAACGGAGCCGATTGTTGGAGAAGAAGAACGTCGCGAGCGCCAGCACGAAAGTGCGTGGCCCCGCGACGGGGAAGCGCCTTGACGTCAAGGGGTGCCTCCCGGAGCCACGCCGAATCGTCAAGGACGAAGGAGAGAGCACCGAAGAGGATCTGGTGACCCATGCTCGAAACTCCACCGGACGACATGACGAAAGGAAGTAGTCGCAAACTCGCCGGAAGTCGCTTAGACGCCTGCCCCACGGTGGGCGCCAACTGTCGTGGGTATAAGCCTGACAGTAGATGTGTAGGGTACGAATGAGATGGGCAGAGTCCTAGCTACGGCGAGGTTGTATGAGTTCAGGCCCCTCTACGGTGGAGGTAATAGCCCTACGTCTCAGTGCTCTTGGAGCTTGTTACCGAGTGTAATATGGAGTACAATGTTTTTCTAACCCCTTTACCAGTGGGGGAGGGCGGCTTATATAGAGTGCGCTGCCCTCCACAACGGTTCTGATTCAAGGGTGGAGTAGTGGCGATTGAATGCATGCGTTACAGGTAACGTATGCTATAAATGCTAGTTAATGCACCCGGAAACGTACGGCAGTTTCCCTCCAGGGAGGTTACAACGCACCGAGTGTATCCAGTCGGTAGGTCCGGTGTCCTCCGAGTCTTAGTCTCCGACTGGATGATCCTGAGCCCGTTACCGACTGGATGATGGGGGCACCTTAATACAGTCGGGCATACTTAAGGTCTTGTCTCTTGCGTGGGGTAGTCCTTGGGTAGGACCTGTAGGACAGGCCTATGACCCTACCCTAGGACTATGACCCCATCAGCGGCTATCTAGGTATTTGCGAAAAATGGGGAAACTGCAGGGATATGCTAACGGCCGGGAACTACTTATCGCACTATGTTGTATATGACACATGGTTTATACATGTCGTTTGTGTAGGATATTATAACTTCACACACGATTTACACACCGAGCCATGTGAGAAGAAAACATAGGTGAGACACGGTTGCCATGACATAATCATATGTGATGTACTACCCGAGACTTATGGGGAAGCAATAATTGAGTTACAACAATACTGTTAAACATCCTCTCTGTGGATACCCGTCAAAAAATAAAAAAAAATTGCACTGTAGATAAATATGGCGGCAGAGACCGAGGTAGCGACTACAGGATAAGAGGTCAATCCTCGGCCGGTGGGCGGTGGCGGTGTCATAGGAGGTCAATCCTTGGTGTGCGGCGGGAAATATGAGGATATCAGCAATCCAGGTCGATGACTACGTGATTGGAGCACATCCATCACGGTTGATGGTAGGATAGTGGAGGTCGAACTTCAGGCGGTTGCTCCACTAAGCTTTGATCCTCGACCATGCTGCCACGGCGTGCCGCTGCATCGCGCTTCTCTGTGTGTTGGGTGGAGGTTGCTGGGCAGCTAATTAATTTAGGTATTCTTATTTGAGTGTCTTAATTAAGGTATTCAATTCATAAGGGTAATGATATACTACTATGCGTATAAATCGGCTGGTAATTAATATTTATCATCGCGCGGCTGGATAACAATATGGAGCACCCTCAGTAATTATGAAAAATAATATTGTGATTTATGCACGCATCTTTGGGCATTAGTTAAGCCGTGTGTTAATGTTATTGTTTTGTTTTTAATTATCCTTCGTGTGGTGCATATGGAACGATCTGAATGGATGAAGAATCAAAGAAGCTCATATTTTGTTCATTGAGGAACGTGATGAGAAGACATCATATCAGAACACCTTTGTTTGAATAGAATGCATGACTTTAGATGAAGCTTATAAAAGGTTATACTATGGAACTATTAAAGAGATTTGGGAGCTTAACTATGTAAAAGTTAAGGTGGCATTATTCAGGTGCACATGGACCCCTCTGAGTGAGGTAAAGATTGATGATTACAGGAAGACCTGTGTTAACAAGACAGCGATGGCATATCACGCGGACCTGTTCATTCTTGCGAGCGATGCTGCCTAGATTTTCTATAGGAAATACCCCTTGCGTAAGAAGTGCCATGTAGTGATGCATGGGAAGAGGAGGGTACTGGGCATCGAGGATGTTGCCGACCAGGACAAGTACGATGAATTTGCTGAGTTGCCAGCCAAGGGATCACGCACCATCCAAACACAGAAGTGTAAAATCATCAGAAAACCTAAGTTCATTCGGGATCAACCTAATGATCCCAGTCCCCCCATGTACATGCATAAGACTAGTTTTTGTGCCTAACTTGCAACTTAATTTGTTCAATTTAGAACTGTTTCGTGTATTGAATTTGTGACTTATGCCCAGTCTTCTGTTTATGTGCGTTAATATGTTGACCTTGAGATTTTGTCAGCTCAGGCAATGAATTTGAATTGTTTATTATTATTATACCCTAGAGGTAGCACACTCAATTGATCTCACTCTAGTATGTATCAACAGAATATATGCAATCTGGTTTGCGAATAGCACATGGTTCATTCATGAAATCCATGGCCGATGCCCCCTCCCCCCCCCCCCCCCCCCGCCTGTTGAGTGCGTGATGTGAGTCGTGCGTTCTCATTGGCCAAAACCCAAACCCCACCGATCGTATGTTTGCACCGTTGGATGCTCCCATATAAAATGACAATCCTCACCCCTTTCATTAGCACATGCAGTTGAGGTTGAGATTTGATTTATATGCACAAAATGCATGTTCAATTCAAAAAATGTCTTAAATATAGCAAACGATATCTGAAATGCGCCAGAAAATCAAACCCCTCATATAACGGTGATTGTGTACCGTGGAAATTTTTATAAGGCCAAACGATGAAGTCACCGACCACTCGAATGTGAATTGACACGTCTCCTTTTGGAAACCATTATCCTTCTTGTAAGATGCTCTGGTTTCCAAGGAGGGATCATCAAAACTTGTGCCAAACTTTAAAAAAAAATTCTACGGGATCGTGAGAGCACGCCATGGTGACACACCCATTTTCATGATGTCCGGACTCCATTTGAATTTCCTTTAATTAAAATATTATATAGGCCTATACCGGTGGCCGCATATCACCGCCGAAAATGTTTGGAACTTCTCCCCGCTTCTCGGACAATTGACGAAAACTCGCAAAGTGACACACAAATGATTTTTACACCTTCTTTGCTAACACCCACATGTAGTTGTAGAAGGGTTTTGATTTTATATACATTAAATACAAGGTAAATGCAAAAAATAGCTTAAATATAGCAAACGAGACCTGAAATGGGTAGAAAATCAAACATTGGGTACATCGGTGATTGTTTGCCGTGAATTGTTTTTCGAGGTGGAACGATGAAGTCACCGACAATTGGAGTCTGAAGTGCCGCGTCTCCTTTTGGAAACTACGATCCTTATGGTGAGATGCTCCAGTTTCGAAGGTGCGAGCATCAAAATTTGTGCCAAACTTTACCAATTTTTTTCTATGGTGTCATGACAGCATGCCACGGTGACACACCAATTTTCATGATTTCCGAACTCTATATGCTTTTCCTATAATTAAAATACCAACAAGGCCTATGCCTCTGGCCACACCGTGCAGTCGAAATGTTTGAAAAAAATTCCCGTTTCTTGGACAATGAATGGAAACTCGCAAAGCGACACACAAATGAGCTTGCTAACACCCACGTGTAGTTGCGACACGGTTACACACACACGCACACACACACACACACACACACACACACACACACACATATATATATGCATGGTAAATGCAAAAAATGTCTCAGATATAGCAAACGAGATCTCTAATGTACCAGAAAATCGAACCTTAGGATACAATGGTGATTGCTTACGGTGGAAAAATAATCTAGGAGAAACAATGAAATCATGTCATTCAAACGAAAATATGTTGTTAGTTGATGTAAATATTTTTCAAATAGCACATGGTTCATTCACGAAAGCTGTGTGCCTACAAAACCGTTGCTGATGCCCGCCTTCACCCGTGTTGCGCGCGCGATGTGAGTTGTGCGTTTTGATTGGCAACAACCCAAACCCCACGGATCGTATGTCTGCATCGTTGGATGCTTCCAGATCGAACGACAATCCTCATCCCTTATACCAGCACAAGCATTTGCGGTCGGGATTTGTTTTATATGCACAAAATGCACGTTAAATTAAAACAATGTGTGAAATATAGCAAACGATACATGAAATGCGCCAGAAAATCAAACCCCTCGTATAATGCTGATTGCGTACAGTGGTAATTTTATGAGGCCAAACGATGAAGTCACAGGCCACTAGAATTTGAATGATCGTTCTTGTGATATGCTCCATTTTCCAAGGAGCGATCAACAAAAATTGTGCCAAACTTTACCAAATTTTTTGCGAGGGTGACACACCGATTTTTGTTATGCCCGGACTCCATATGAATTCCTATAATTAAAATATCAACTAGGCCTACACCGGTGGCTGCATCTCAGAGCCGTACATGTTTGAACTTCTCCCTGCTTCTCGGATAATGGTTGAAATCTCGCAAAGCGACACACAAATGATTTTTACACCTTCTTTGCTAACACCCACATGTAGTTGCACAAGGTTTTGATTTTATATGCACTAAATGAAAAAAATGGCTTAAATATAGGAGACGAGTCCTGAAATGGGCCACAAAATTAAACCTAGGGTATATGAGTGATTGTTGACCATAATTTTTCTTCGCGGCAGAACGATGAAGTCACCGATGATTGGAGTCTGAAGTGTCGCTCTCCTTTTGGAAACTATGATCCTTCTTGTGAGATGCTCTAGTTTCAAAGGTGCGAGCATCTAAACTTGTGCCAAACTTTACCAAAAACTTTCCATGGGGTCATGAGAGCACGCCATGGTGACACACTGATTTTCGTAATTTCCGAACTCTATATGCATTTGTGTAATTAAAATACAAACAAGGCCTACGCCTCTCGCCGCACCCTCCGACCGAAATGCTTGATTTTTCCCCATTTCTTGGACAATGAATGGAAACTCGTAAAGAGACACACACACATGATTTGTACAACTTTTTACTTACACCCATATGTAGTTGTACAAGGGTTTTGATTTTATATGCACGAAATGCAAAATAATGGCTTAAATATTGCAGACGAGACCTGAAATGGGCTAGAAAATCAAACATGTGGTTCAATGGTGATTGCTTACCATGGGAAAGAATTTGGAGGCAAAACAATGAACTCACAATTAGCACTTCTTCGTTACAAAATTACCACGTCTTCATTTCAAACAAAATTATGTTGTTTGTGCACATGAGTTGTTTGAGGCAACCGTTTGGCTAGGCCTTTGCGCGTGTCGACCTGTAGCACCATATATTTTAAATCTCCTGACTAATTAACTTGTTTTAAAAATTAGGACCAATTAAAAGTTTTATGATTGCTTGTGATGCTTGATGTGATGGTTGCTTGCTTGTGTTTGAATCCAATGTTCCTGATACTCTCCAAACTCACCTCCTTGACCCAAACCCTTGCCTAATGATCATGCCATGTGTTTAGTATCTCAAACTATTTTTACCAAACATTATTTTGACCAAAAAGCATATCCTTGGTTTAAGCTTTCAAAAAAACCTCGGTTGGGATTTGTACTACAAGTCCTCAAATTAGGGGATTTATCTTGCACCAATTGTTTTATTTAAAACCCATTATTAAAATGACTTCCCAAAACCACAATATTGTTATTTTAAAACTTATTTTGCTATTTTATTTTAATGCCTTCTTGTGAGGCCAGAAATGTCTCTTACGAAGGAAAGTTATTTTTATTGCTTTCAAAACATTTGAGAAATTTTAGAGGAACTCAGTGGATATATATATTCCACATATAGGAGTTTAAACACATGGTCATGTTCAAAATATTGCGAAAAACCCTTGAAAACCCTTCCTGCCTATTTCAAGCTTTTGGATAATTTGTGTAAGAAATATTCTCAATAAATTCGTGTAAAATTATAGCATGTCACATATGATATATGTGATGATCTTGCCAAGTTTCATCTCAATACAAGTTGATTTGATTCACTTAATTGTTCTAAAACCCCATCTGTCCAAATCTAAATTTGAGCAACTCTACATTGCCAAGTGTCTCCAATTGTGCTCAAATTTGGTGGACATGTTCTAACACTTCAATAATGTATCCACACCAAGTGGTGCATCAAGGAGAATAGAAGAACATGTCACAAGCCCCTCAAAACCCTCTCTCTTGATTTCTGACTTTGGGAAACTTTACGTTACAAAGTTTCTCCAACTCACCCAAAAATATTTGGGCATGCTTTATTGCTCAAATAATGCCCCACACCAAATATTGGATTTGTTAGAATTGATTGGAATAGTTTTGTAAGCAGAAGGCCATTTCTTCCCATTTTATGGGGTTTTCAAGTCTACATTGGAAACCTTCTCGACCAAACCCCAAATTTGGTGTCCGGGCTTATTTTCATCTATTGTGTGATCCTGTTAAGTTTTATATCAACTGAAGTCCATCTGGTAGCCCTAACACCCATCAAACACCTTGTGTGCATTCACCAAAGTTGCTGCTTTGGCCCCTTCCACTATTACCCTTGAGCTTAAATTTTACCACAGCTCTCTATATTTACCTTTTACCTCCAATAGCTTTGCCATGGCCTCTTGTCAATTATTGGAGGGAGACTCCATGTGATAGCCCGATGCCGACGTTCCAGAAGATTCCCCTTTCTTTTCGTTTTCGTCGTGTGTCTATTTTCTTTTGTCGCATCTTCGTCGCATCATGCGCATTATCAGCATTGCATCGGCACTCCCTTGCCGCCAGTTTTCAAAACTTGCATCCGTTAGTAGTTGCCGGTTCTCATTGTTGTCCGTTCTGTGCCCGACGACGATCGCACGCGCCCGCGGCATCATTCGAACCCTATTTTAGAAGTGTGTTGAAAACTTTCTCTCATCGGGGTGACACTTGGCATGCGGTCGTAATTAGTTATAGCTAGGCCGCCTGTCGAATTTCGTCGCGATCGGAGACCGTCTGGTACCCGAACGGTCGACCGTAGCGGCACCGTATTCGGTCTACCGTCGGACGGTTGTCGGTGTTTTAAAAATCGTTGCCGTGTCGCACGTTTCCCGTCTCGTCTCCGGATATCTGCACTTCACGGCCACTTACCCGTTCCCGCGTGCGGAATCGTCCGAATCCGACCGCACGGTTGGATCCGGAACGAAATTCCGGTTAACCTAGCCCCCCCATTTGTTATAAATAGACCCCCTCCTATTTTTGAGGCAGCCAACCCCCTCTCTCCTCGAAATTCGTGCAAACCCTAGCCTCCACTTTCTCCTCCTCCTCCTCCAGATCCAAGCTGGACGATCTGGACCGTGAGATCGAGTATCCGACGGACCAGACGCCTCTGAGAAAAAAAATCCCCTTCCCCGAGCCCCTCCCGAGCCGTGCCCGAGCAGAGTCGCCGCCTGGCGCCGTAGGATCCGTCGGCGCACGTCGCTGCGCCTCTCCCCTCGCCTTGCCTCGCCTGTGCCCCACCGCGGGTCTTCCTCCGCTGCCGGTCCCGGGAGAACGCAGCCGCCGCCGCCGGAAATCCATTCAGAACGCGTCGGGGTCGCCTCCCCTCGAGTGGGATCTGGTCGATCCAGATCCAGCGCCTCGCTGGCGTTGACCTGAGCCTCGGCTCATGCGTGCTCGCCGCCCTCGCGAGCCTGGTGCGTCGCCCACTTCAGCGACGTCGTGGAGGCCACCGACCGCGCGGCCCAGGAAGCGCCGAGCTAGGCCAGCTGGCCAGCTCCTCCGCGCCCCCAGGCCGAGCTGGCCCGAGCCAGGCGAAGCCTCCTCCTCGCTGCACGAGGCCGGCCCAAGCCGCGGCCTCCTCTTCCCAGGCCCGAGGTGAGCAGCTCCTTTCCACGCTATCCCTCGCCCCTACGCTAGTGAGTACCTGCGCCCATGCCCTGTAGCCTATTAGGATGGTTTCGGCCCGCGTAGGTTATTAGGATTTTTTCGGAATTAGTTAAAATTCCAGATTATAGACGTATTTTAGAACGCGTGTAAGTTTTATTCCGTTAACCGGATCGCGATGAGTTGTATATGGTTTTCATGTAGTTTCTCGCGTAGAATGCGATTTCACAACTTGCATAATTGTTTGAAGTAGTTTGAGCCGCCATATGCCTAGGTTTACGTGCTGTCTAGATAGGATAGTGCCCGTATTTATTTTTCGCGCAAGTCTGGATTGCTCGAATGCCTTAGATAAAATGTCCATGTTTTAGGAACCATTTTTCAATGTATTTTAGAGTAGTCATTCATATTTTTGCGTGTAGGGATTTGCCTCTAGTTTATTTTCCGTGTATAGGTTATTATCTCGCATTTACGTGTGGTAATATTTTTGTGTTGCAACCCCACATGTTTTATATGTTTTCGGGGTAGAAAAATCCATAGGATTTTACTGTGTATTTAGTTTTAGCTTTTGACCAAGTTAGTTCGCGCGATATTTTGCCATGTTGCCCTCTTGTCTATTTCGTAGGATTTATTCCGTGCTTCGTTTGAAGGAGTTGTCAACTAGAGAGTTGTTCTTTGATGTTTAGTGTAGCCTCTGGTATTTTCGGTTGCAATAGAAATGCATGTTTAAGTGTAGTTTGCTTGCTCTCAAGTTGCTAGAAATAGTGCTAATTTGGAGGTGCTGAAATATTTCTAAGTCTGGAATCTGTTATATTTTGTTGTTGTTTTGTTTTGCTTCTATCTTTTGTTCTGTAGCTCTTTTGAGGTTGGTGCAATGGAGTTAGTTGTAGACCTTGTCATTCTCTAGCATGCTATGAGTTTTCATGCCATTTGGAGTCCTGTAGCTTATGGTTTTGCTACTGTCAATATGCCTTCAGACCAAAAACTGCACTTTCATCAAGTGTTATTTTCACTAAGTCTGAAACTGTGTGTGAGAAGCCATTTTGTGACTTCTTTTCCTAGTGATCCTTGATGCCAAGCTAGTTGTTGTTAGTTGTTTGTGGCAGTGCTTCTTGCCCTCTTTCGTGACTTTCCTTGGTTGAGTATATTGGAGTTGAGTAGCTCGTAGTTGTGGGGCGTAGAAAATGCTATGTGGCTGACTTTGGAAGATTGTAGTGATTTCTTGTTTTGCTCGTAGTTGTTGAACCATAGCTCTGATTTGAACATGTCCTACATGAAACTTGCTTAGAATCTCGTGTAGTTTCATTTTCTCTTGCTGGTTGTATGTTTTGAAGCGCTCGTGACCATCGTTGCAAACATATTGCATTCATGCCATCACACTTGCGGTGCTTGTATCTTTTGATCCATAGCTCCGTTGGATATGTTCTCTATGTGGAAATTGCTTGTAACGACGCGTAGAATCACGTGAACCTATTTGTTTTGCTGTTTAACAACTAATTAAATGTGTTAGTTCAGATCTGGATAGAATTGTAAATTAACGCATGAGGTCGTCTCGGAGATGTTATATGTCATTTCCGACCTCATTTAAAATGCCTAGATAGGTGGTGTAATTACGCTTCACCACTTGCCATGTTTAACCACATTATATATTGTTGTGTATCTAATCGGGATAGAACTAAATAATTAACATAGAATTTCGTCAATATGCAACTCGTTGCATATTGAACTTCACTTAATGTGTAGTGTTTGAGTGTTGTGAATTGTCATGACGTGACTTGCATGTATTCAGCTGCTCATGCATCATTTGTGTTGTGCACTGTGTGGTGAATTCCGTGTCTTGATTTGTGTTTCCGGTTTGCTTCGTCTCGATAGAGTTCCGCAGCGTGTCAGACTGTGAAGACCCGTTCGACTACGTCGGTTCGTCTGCTTCACGGAGGCATTCTTCTTCCAAGCGGGATCTCAGGCAAGATGACCATTTCCCCAGATACCATTACTATCATTGCCATGCTAGTTTCATCGCTTCTATCGTTTATGTCTCGTTGCCTACCACATGTTAAATATCAGCCTCTCAACAATGCCATGAAACTTTCAACCTGTTCAACCTAGCAAACCACCGATTGGCTATGTTACTGCTTGCTTAACCATGTTGTTAGCGTTGCTAGTTGCAGGTGCAGTTGCTTCCATGTGATAACATGGGTTCCTTGTCATATCACCATATTAAATGCTATTTAATTTAATGCACCTATATACTTGGTAAAAGGTGGAAGGCTCGGCCTTTCTAGCCTGGTGTTTTGTTCCACCTTAGCCCCCTTAGTTTCGGCTACCGGTGTTATGTTCCATAATTGGGCACTCCTAACACGATCGACGTTGTTATGGGGACCCCCTTGATAATTCGTTTTAGATTAAAGCTGGTCTGGCAAGGCCCAACATTGGTACTACATTTGCCTAAACACCTAATAAAATAGCATAGGGACTTTCCGGACCCCGAGGATAATTTAATCAACCCCCGGGCCAATGCTCCTCATGAGTGTTGGTCCAAAACAGAGCAGCTTATTAACGCTACCCGGGGCAACTCGTCATTTGGCGTGGTAACCATCGCTCATCTGTCGTGTCCTGAGAACGAGATATGCGGCTCCTATCGGGATCGTCGACACGTCGGGCGGCCTTGCTGGATTAGTTTTACCTTTGACGAGATACTTGTGCATCGGGTTTCCGGTGATGCTTTGAGTAATCTCAGAGTTGAGGTTTTCCACTAGGGAATCCGACAAGACCGCGAGCTTCACGATTGAGGATTTCTATGCGGCTTGTGGTAATTTGTGATGGACTAGTTGGAGCACCCCTGCAGGGCTAAATCTTTTCGGAAAGCCGTGCCCACGGTTATGTGGCAACGTGGAAACTTTGTTTAACACTGGTTCTAGATAACTTGAAGTTAACTTAATTAAAATATGCCAACTGTGTGCGTAACCGTGACTGTCTCTTTCATGAGTTCCTTCTCCGATCGAGGACACGGTGGGGTTATGTCTGACGTAGGTAGGTGTTCAGGATCATTCATTTGATCATCAGTAGCTCATGTCCGTTATGCGTAGATCATCCCCTCTCATTTCTTGTACTCGTAAGTTTAGCCACCAAATATATGCTTAGCCGCTGCTGCAACCTCACCACTTAACCATACCTCACCTAATAAGCTTTGCTAGTCTTGATACCTTTGGAAATGAGATTGCTGAGTCCCGTGTGGCTCACAGATTACTACAACACGAGTTGCAGGTACAGGTAAAGGTTACTTGACGTGAGCGCGTTGACTGTACATTTGGAGTTGCTTCTTCTTCTTCTTCTTCTTCTTCATCGATCTAGGATGGGTTCCAGGCCGGCAGCCTGGGATAGCAAGGATGCACGTCGTTCTTCTTTTTCTCGTTTGATTTCATCCGTAGTCGTACCCTGCTCTTCTTCATGATGTTAATGTATTGTGCTGCTGTGACTCTGATGTAGCTTGTGGCGAGTGTAAGCCAATTCTATATATATATCTCTCTTCTTCTCAGTACATGTACTTGTAACGATATCCATTCTTGCGACACGACGAGATGCGCTTCTATCCCTGACGAGGCCTTCGTGCCAAATTGAGGATAGGGTCGCATCTGGGGCGTGACACTCCATGTAGCTACCTTTCATTTTCACCATGGCAGCACCATTTTTACCCCTCCTATACTTCTTCTTAAGCCAAAGCCCCCACATTCTTCCACGACATCTCTAGCAAGCTAATGCATCATTTCAAACCAAGATATGGCATGCTCATGTGGGAAAAATGGGAAGCACATCTGAAACTTGATTTCTGGCTGAATTCTAGCTTTGTACAGCAAGTACTAGCTACCCTCCTCTGTTTGAGCTCAAACTTGGCAATATTGTAGTCCTTGCATCGCCAGGCATGCTAGACAAAGTTTCATCTCGAGGACACTCCATTAAGTACCCTCATTTCTAGCCCTAAGTCTGCTGCTGCAAGATAAACCCTAGTCAAAACCTATTCAAATCAGCCCCATACGCAACCAAACTCCAGAGTCACCTTTTTCGCATGCATGCCTTGCACGAGGGACATCTTTGACTGGTCAAAATGTCACTCCGGGCACATGTGGCCATGGTGACCACCACCCTGGCATGCAATAAGGGTGCTCTGCGCTTTGTTTTCTTCCTCTAGGCCGTGTCCGACAGTTGCAACACGTCTCAGTGCGCCACGGGACCCCCCTTGACTAGTCCAACCCATCCCCGATGCCAAGATGCAGCCAAGGTGGCTCACGCACGCGAGACCTCCCAATCTTCCCTCGACTGCCCCCTCGCTTAACTCCTCGCCCCGATCCCTCTCTTACTCTAGCTAGCTCCCTCCTCCCTCTGTGTACCTCCCAAACCTCCGCAATTCTCTCTCCCGTTTCACGCTCGCCAACAGGGCCGTCGCTGTTGTCCGCCCACCCATCGGGCTCCTCCCTCCCGGCCACTCATGTGGCCACCAGGGCCTTCCCCGAGCGCGGGGAGGGACGGGGCATGCATCCAGGGCCCCGGTAGGGTCTCTGGCACAACGAGGTGGCTAGAGCTGCGGTGCCCCTCGTCTTCCTCTGCACCTCTCGGCTGTATGGGAGGAAGAAGAAAGGCCCGACAGGCAGTGCCCCTGCGTCAGCCTCACGCCGGCTGGGCCCCCTCACTTTAAGTGGTCGTGCCTCCGTCCGGATGCCGCCTCCCCGCGTGGGAGACGTATTCCGAGTATACACTTTCGGCGTAGCCACTTCGCTGGCCAGCTCGCACAGCTGGGCCGGCCCATGTGCCTATCTGTCGCCTGAGCTCAGCTTTGCTCCATTGTAAAGCCCCCCTTTTACCTTTTTCTTTTTCATAAACTTGTAAAATCCATCAAAAATTCATTGTGGCTCCAAATCTAATGATTTAAGTTTGTGGAGGTTTCTAAAATCATGGCCTATCCAAATCTGTGTATTGCACATTTTTACAAAATACTTTTCTGTGAGGTTAATATTCAAATGCCCATTTGAATATTTTAAACTCCACCTTTCAAAAATCCTAGAGGATTCAAGTCAACTCCAAATGGAGTGATTCCAATTTCCAGAGTCTTCTTATATCATGCACTATTTTTGACGCCTTAGTCAACATTTTTATATGTCATATTCTATTGCAATAAATAAATAGCTCCCTTTTGCTATTTATCCAATATTAGAAAATCCCTAGAATATTCATACCAACTCCAAATCCAATGAAACAACTTCCTAAATGTTTCTACAATCATGCTCTGTTAAATGAGTGCCTCCAGTCATTTTTAGTAGAATATTTTCTCTAGGCTTCTTTAAGGATCAACTATTTCTCTTTTCGTCCATTCAAAATTCCCTGATGGTCCAAATCTCCTAAAGCAAGCTTCGGGTATTTTTCTTATGACCAGAGAGGTCCAAGAAAAATAAAACTTCCATTTATATAGCACTTTTGTTTCTGCTTGCTGTGTGGCTTACTATGATTGTTTCCAACGATAGCTGACGGGTAGACGGAGTACTCGGAGTTGGATCGGAAGACCTCGAAGACCCCGAGGACTTATGTGAGCAAGGCAAGCAGCCCTTTGACCATGTCTGAGAAAACATTTTCATGCATGCCAAGTTGAATACTTTATTCCGATGCATATAGTTAAGGTTATTCGGTGCACCCCCAGCATAGTGTTATCTATGGCTCCTCCGGAGCACTTGCATTGAGCATGATCCTATCATCTATGAGCGTCACGCTGATAATATGTTGACAAGTAGACAGTAGTGATACGCATAGTTAGAGCATGTGCATGATGATGGTAACACAAAGTTGATATCAAAGGTTTTACGAAAACCACGTCGGGTGCCACTAATGCACGAGGGTGATGATGATGAGTTAGGTGACCACTTGTGAAAGAAGTGGTGCACCGGGAATATATTGTGTCAGTGGTTTCATAAATGGGATTAGATTTATGATGTGTCGACCGTCCCAACCTTACATGTGCGACCATGATACCCCTTTATGGGACGGGGCTTTGTTGACTACTTTGGTCGGTGGTAGCAAACATGCCACATTACAAGTGGCGGGACTGATATGTGGTCACTCTCGTGATGGGGTCGTACCAAGTAGGTCGACTATGCCGTTTTTATGTGTTCCATGCACACCGTTGCTCCCCACATGGATGATACGGTCTAGAGTCGGTGCTCGTAAAACGTACATCATGTGGGCTAGGTACCAATCGAGTGGAACTCTTTGGCTAGTGTCATCTGGGGAAAGGCATTGATCGGGTACTTACCTCGGGTATGATATATACCATGAGTTGTGGATGACACGGAAGTTTGCCGGATCTCGTGGGTATAATGTACAACCTCTGCAGAGTGTAAAACTATTCAAATAGCCGTGTCCACGGTCAAGGATAGTTGGGTAATCCTGCTTAAAGTACATTCAGTCGTTTCCGCATAAACCAAGTGTGAGTGTGTATGTTTAAAGATGTTGTCACAGAAAGATGATATGACAAGTTTGGTGACTTGGCATATAGGGTGAACCTGTGGTGTTCAACTCTCAATAGATATGTTGATATCTGTGACCTGTTCTTAGGATTACCATCTAGCTTATGATGCATATCCATACAAATACTTGACCATGTTCATTTTCGACAACACCCTGTTTTCCACAAAGGCTGCATATTACTTATTATCGTACCAACTGCATTATCCATATCAAGGGCTGTTTGTGAGTACATTTAAAGTACTCATTGGCTTGCCACTGGTTATCTCATTGACCAGGTATGAGAGAACAGGAAATGGTGAAGAGTAACTTGGTGACGTTCCTGCGAGCTATGACGCTTCCTAGTCAGAATTCATGTAGGTTAAGGCTGATGGCATGGGTTCACGCTTTCGACCAATATTTCCGATATTGGTCAAGTTGGGTGTGTTGGCCTTCAAGGCCCTATATATGTAAGATTTGACCGCAGTGGTCATTTATTGTGTCAAACGGTATGTATGGATGTAAGACTCTTGTTATTTGTGGGATCACTGAGCACGTTCATTCAGTGATCTCGACTCGTAAGTCGGGGTCCCCACATGACCGCAAATTTTTTTCACCCATTTCACCTAGGCCGCCTACCCCCCCCCCCCCACCCGCCCCACCATTTCACACTATAGTCCACCCAATCTCCATTGCCAGTTCCCCCTCCCTCAGATCCACAACATAATCCTCTCCGAAGCCGGCGTGCTGTGTTAGAGAACGTTGCATGGGACACAAAAAATTTCATACGCTCACCAAGATCAATCTAGGAGATGCACATCTACGAGAGGATATATTGTATCTACATACCCTTGTAGATGGCTAAGCCTAAGCATTGAAGAATGTGGTTGATGTAGTGGAACATCTTCACGATCCAATCACGACCCGTCCCACAAACCCCCGATCAAGCATCGAACGGACGACACCTCCGTGTTCAGCACACGTGTAGCTCGAAGCTTTGATCTATATGTTGTCATCAATTACCAAAAAGGGGGAGATTGAAAGCACAATTGCTCCCTAGGGTGGTTTTGATAATTTATCACAACATATGCATCATTAGACTAATGTGTTTTCCAAGTATATTTCAGAAAAGTTCAAAAGATGTTATGGCTTAAGGTTTGTGTGGAGATACCCCTGGATACAAGAAAGGAATAATATTGGCTCAAGCTTCAAGCTAGAAGACTCTACATTTTATATTTGTGAGAAAACACTTTTGAGTCCATAGGTAAGCCAATACTATTAAAAGGGGGTGAGGTAGTAAAATGAACTAATTGGTCAAATGCTCAAAGTTAGCCACCAAAACACGCATTAATTTTTCCCACATATCCACTCTACCAAGTTCCACAATCACAAAATCGGTGTAACCAACTTTGCCACTTCGGACCCACCGAGTTTGAACCTCAAACAGAACCCTAGGCATTCCCACCAAATCGATACAACCGAAACTACATAAATGCTACCGAGTTTCGTGACCAACATTCTATTGCCAAGATACACAAAATTGGAATTTCCGAGTTTGAGTATAGGTGCCACCGAGATTGGTCATCTAACCGTTAGTCACCATTTTGGTGCCACCGAGTTCTATATATCGGTCTCACCGAGATTCAAAGTTCACACTTTTAGTACTAGTCGGTACCACCGAGTTGTCCACTTTGTTGTCACGGATTTTGCACTTTTGTGTGTAATGGTTGGATTTTGGCTGTTGCCTATATATACCCCTTCACCCACTTCTCATGCGTGGGAGAAGCATTCCAGATCCATTTTCTGAGAGAGAACCACCTACTCATGTGTTGAGACCAAGATATTCCAATCCAATCATTTGAAATTTGATCTCTAGCCTCCCCAAACTGCTTTCCACGAAATTAACCTCTCCTACCCATGCATATTCTGTGAGAGAGTGATTTGTGTTGAGAATACTATCTTTAGAAGCACAAGAGCAAGGAGTTCATTGATCTACCGCATCTATTACCTTTTCTAGGATGGTGCCTCCTAGATTGGTTAGGTGTCGCTTGGGAGCCTCCTACTGTGTGTTGTGGAGTTGAACCAAGATGTTTGTAAGGGCAAGGAGATCGCCTACTTCGTGAAGATGTACCATGAGTGAGGCTAGTCATGTGTGGACGTAATACGTGGTGGAATAGACAAGGCTGCTTCTTTGTGGACCCCTTGTGGGTGGAGCCCTGTGTGGACTCTCGCAGCCGTTACCCTCCATGGGTTGAAGTCTCCACTAACATGGACGTACGATGACGCCACCTATCGGAACCATGCCAAAAATCGTCGTGTCAACCTCATGCATTTGATCTCCCTACCTTACTCCTCTACTTTACACTTGCATGTTTTACTTTTCGCTGTAGTACTGTTAGAACTGCATGTGTAGGGTGTACTTGACCTGTTATAACTGTCGTAGCTGCCTCTGAAGTAAAATTGGGAAAAGGCATTTTTTTATCTTGTCAAGTAGTCTAATCACCCCCTCTAGACATACTTTCGATCCTACAAGTGGTATTAGAGCTTTGGTCTCCATTTCATTGGTTTAGCAACCTAGGAGAGTATGGCATCTAGTGACGGAAATTATCATCGTAGTGGTCCTTACTTCGATGGCACTAATTTTGCTAGTTGGAAACATAAATTGAAAATGCATATACTTGGCTTTAATCCTCATGTTTGGGCTGTTATTCGTGTTGGTGTGCAAGGTAACTTCTCTCGAGAAGGGCATGAACCAGATCATGATGCGACAACTCATGAACTGAAGATATTGCAACTTAATACTCAAGACTGTGATATCATCTTCAACTGCCTTTGCCCCGAAGAATTCAACAAAATCAGTCGTCTTGAGAATGCAAAAGACATTTGGGATACTTTGGTTGATATGCACGAAGGTACTGATTGTGTTAGACAATCTAACTTGGATGTGCTTCAAATTCAGCTTGACCAGTTCAAGATGAAGAATGGTGAAGGAGTCACTGAAATGTACTCTAGGCCAGCTCTCATCACCAATGAGATTGCCGGCTTAGGAAGTGAAGAGATGACCGACAAATTCATCATCAAGAAGATACTTAGAGCTCTTGATGGCAAGTATGATACAGTGTGCACATTGATCCAAATGATGCCAAATTACAAAGATCTCAAGCCAACTGAAGTCATTGGTAGGATTGTTTCTCATGAGATGTCACTCAAGGACAAGGATGAGCTGCACAACAAGTCAAGCGGTGCTTATAAAGCTTCATGTGATGTTCCTGCTACTTCAAAGGACAATCTTTTCACTGATGAAGAGATAAGCCTCATGGTCAGAAAATTCAACAAGTTCTACAAGAGTAGAAGCAAAGATAGAATCTCAAGTTCAATACATGATGAGAAGCATTCATCCAGTCGTGACCAAAACTGCTACAAGTGTGGGAAACCCGGACACTACTGAAATGAGTGCTCGCCTCCCTACAAAAGAAGAGAAGAGTCACCTCGAATACGAAGCTCGAGAGATGATTCACCTCGTAAAGAGAGAAGGAGTAGAGAAGATCACTATGAGCGAAGACACTCACGGAGAGGCAAGGAATCAGAGAGGAAGGACAAATACACCAAGAGCAGTTCAAGAAAAAGACATCAAGCTCATGTTGGTGAATGGTTCTCTAGCTCCATGTCTGATCACCACTCCGAGAGAAGCTATCACTCCAACTCCGACTATAGTGAAGATGAAGGTGTTGCCAGGATTGTGCTTGTTCAACTCCTACGACTTAGTTGATTCACCAAATGAGGGAGTCGGAAACTGCTTCATGGCTAAAGTCCCAAAGATATCACATCCTGAGTATCTTGATTTCGGTAGTGACGAGGATGACTTGTTAGGAGAACATGACTTGCTTCTAGATAAAACTAGTGAATGCACTAAAAATGAACTTGCTATTTATCATGCTAGTCAAGAGAAATTGAATGATGATGATAAGAAAGATATTGAACGACTAACTCAAGAATTAAAAACTCCTAAGTTAGCTCATGAGACTACTCTAGAAGATCATATAGAGCTTGCAAGAACCCACCAGAAGCTACGCTTCGAGAAGCTCAAGTTGGAGCAAGAGCATGAGTTCTTAAGAGCAATTAATGATGATCTTCGAAAGAATTGTTCTTCTTATCTAGCCAAACGATTACCCTTGTCTAACTTTGTTCCACAAGTTAAACCAAGGAACACTAGTAACAAAGGCAAGAAGGTTTCTTCGTCTAGTAACAACAATACTACAGCTAAATCTAATAATGTTTTTGCTAGTACCTCTATTGATTCCACTAACGATTCTCTTACCCAAGTTACACTTGAGCAAGAAAATGATCTATTGAAAGAGATTATAGAGAGAGGTGTCTTCAAAAGTCTTGCCAGAAGTAAACAATTTGAGGAAATTGTGCGCAAGCAAGGAGGACATCAGAAGAAACAAGGTGTTGGCTACTTCAACATGAATGGAGATGTTTGGGAAGAAGGTCCATATCCCACTCCTAAGTTTGTTCCTCAAGAGGAGAAGCCCACTCCTTCTGAAGGAACAAGCTCACAAGATGGCCTTCTACCACAAGACCACAAAGGCAAGGGAGAGCTTCAAGATGACATTGACCTATCTTAAGAAGAACGCCAAGCCAAGGTCAAGTGGGTTCCCAAGGATACTACTAGCTCTACCTCAACAAGTTCTACCACAACTCCAAGGATTCCAATCAATTTGGTGTGGATTCCGAAGAGGAAGAACTAGAAGTTCTTGAGGGGTGACTCTGCCAATCAAATTCACTCTTATTCATTTTGGCAAGAACTATATGCAATCAACCTCAACCATATACATTAGTTCGATGAGTCACACATTCCCTCAAAGGTAAGCAATGAACAAGAGAATGAATGCATCTTTGGACATTATCCCATGTGTGCTTCACTCCATGTCCATAGATATTCTTGCATATGTTCCTTTGGCTTTTGGGACTAACCCATGTAGGTGAGAAGAGTATGAAAACAACAAGGATTGCTTACAACTCAAGATGATCTTCATCAACATTGAGCATCCACCAATACTTCACCTACTTGAAGTCTTCCACGACAATACTCAAGGTTAGTTGTTCCCTCTTTGTGGGGATATCATATCAAGGGGGAGATTTACTATCAGACTTGAGTATAAGCATCTTATAAGGATATGAACACATTAATGCTTATGTAAAAGTGGTAACCCCACTTGTTCTTAATGATGAGTATGACCTATGATCAAGTTTTCTTACATGGCTCCTATGTCAATATACTCATATATAGATGAATTTTTCATCGCCCAAGTGCTTGATAGATGCTAGGATGTGTGCCCGTGTTCACCATGTTTTGTTCATCATTCTTATTGTGTGAGCATGTTGGTCTGCGTGTGTTTGATCATTCGAGGACATCCAATTGTGGTTATTTGGATTTTGATTTATCTTTTGCCATTTGGATAGAAAAAAATGCCTAGGACCCTTCTCTAGCTATCTATGCTATTTCATCTCAAGTTCTATTCATGATTCATCACAAAACTTGAACAAGCACGTATCGTCAAAGGCTGCCTTCCAAAACCTCATTGAAAAACTCGGTGTGACCAACTCCACAAACTCGGTGCCACCAATTTTTCAAAGATGATCAGGTTTTCAATCTTGGTACCACCAAAATCGCCAAGTCGGTTACATCGAGTTTCCTTGTCTGCTAAAAGTTGAGGAACTCAGTTACACCGATTTTGCCATCTCAGTGACACCGACAGCGCACGAGTATATATACCCGCGGACCGAATCTTTGACATCACTTCTTCAAAACGTTTCGTCCGCCAAAACCCTCGCTGCCCTCGAGACCCTAGGTCATCGCCCTTGACTCCCCTAGCACCGCCGCCTCTGGGATTCGTTGCTGTCGACGCAATCTGCCCGGCCGTCGTCGTCGTAGCCGAACCGCCACCAAGTTAGGGTACGATTCAATCTCCCTTGCGTTCCCCGCTGATTCTTACGCAGTGGGACAAATTTTTTATTTGAGCCACCATGTGCAAGTACTTCTATCCACCAGATAAATCGTGTAGAGTTGAAGAAGTAGAAATTTTGGATCTAATCTGCCGCAACATGCAACTTGGTGAGACCGAGTTTGCAAAATCGGTTCCACCGATTCCTGTTTTAGGGTTTCTGAGAGGAAACTCGATGAGACCGAGCAACTCTTTTCGGTGCCACCAAAAATGACTGCCAAGTATTTGTTAAGCGAGTAATCCTTCTCGGGGACTCCGAAATTGTCAACTCGGTGCTACCGGTTTACATTGTGTAGAAGATCACATTCTGAGTTTCAAAACTTCAAATTTTCAAAAACATCTGAATTTTGTGATGCTCATCCATTCTGTCTTTCCTATATCCACTTCACAGGTTCTGTTGTTTGCTGTTGTGTGTGTCTGTGAGCATGTCGGGTTCAGATGATAGCCAGAATGATCTCAGAGAGCAGCATGTTGAGATGGACTCATGCACTAGTCCAGAGAGGACTGCTTCAGACCCTAGTTCTCCCAGTTCCCATGGCTTACCCAAGGCAGCCACCAGGCAAAGGAGGAAGATAGTTTGTGATGAGGAAGACTCAGACTTTTTGCCAGAAGAAACTTCAGCCCCACCTAAGGCTCCTCCAAGGAAAGTTGTCAGGAAGATATATGCCAGTGTTGTTGAACAGAGAGCACGTGATTATGCCAAGAAGGGCCAAGCAATTGCCAAGGATGCACATGTAAAGAAGGCTGGTGTGAAGAGGCCCAGGAAGAGAACTATCCATCTTGTTGGCAGAAATACTTCTATGTTTGAAGACCTAGAAGAAGCTCCTGAGGAGTGTTGGGAAACGTTGCATGGGAAACAAAAAATTTCCTACACGCACGAAGACCTATCATGGTGATGTCCATCTACGAGAGGGGATTTCCGATCTACGTACCCTTGTAAATCGCACAACAGAAGCGTTTAATAAATGCGGTTGATGTAGTGGAACGTCCTGACGTCCCTCGATCCGCCCCACGAACCGTCCCACAAACCGTCCCGTGATCCGTCCCACGATCCGCTCCGATCTAGTGCTGAATGGACGGCACCTCCGCGTTCAGCACACGTACAGCTCGACGATGATCTCGGCCTTCTTGATCCAGCAAGAGAGATGAAGAGGTAGATAAGTTCTCCGGAAGCGTGACGGCTCTCCGGAGGTTGGTGGTGATCTAATCACAGTAGGTCTCCGCCCGAGCTCCGCAGAAACGCGATCTAGAGGAAAAACCGTGGAGGTATGTGGTCGGGTTGTCGTGGCAAAGTTGTCTCAAATCAGCTCTAATACCTCCGTATATATAGGAGGGAGGGGAGGGGCCTTGCCTTGAGGCTCAAGGAGCCACAAGGGGGTCGTCCGAAGGTGGGGGAGGAGGAATCCTCCTCCAATCCTAGTCCAACTAGGATTGGAAGGTGGAGTCCTTCCCTTCCTTCCCACTTCCCCTTTTTTTCTCTTTGATTTTCTCTTATCCTGTGCAGGAGCCTTCTTGAGCTTTCCCACCAGCCCACTAAGGGCTAGTGCGGCACCCCTAAGGCCTATGGGCTTCCCTGGGGTGGGCTGCCTCCCCCCCGGTGAACATCTGGAACCCATTCGTCACTCCCGGTACATTCCCGGTAATGCCGAAAACTTTCCGGTAATCGAATGAGGTCATCCTATACATCAATCTTCATCTCCGGACCATTCCGGAAACCCTCATGACGTCCGTGATCTCATTCGGGACTCCGAACAACATTCGGTAACCAACCATATAACTCAAATACGCATAAAACAACGCCGAACCTTAAGTGTGCAGACCCTGCGGGTTCGAGAACTATGTAGACATGACCAGAGAGTCTCCTCGGTCAATATCCAATAGCGGGACCTGGATGCCCATATTGGATCCTACATATTCTACGAAGATCTTATCGTTTGAACCTCAGTGCCAAGGATTCATATAATCCCGAATGTCATTCCCTTTGTCCTTCGGTATGTTACTTGCCCGAGATTCGATCGTCAGTATCCGCATACCTATTTCAATCTTGTTTGCCGGCAAGTCTCTTTACTCGTTCCGTATTACAAGATGTCGTGACTTACACTAAGTCACATTGCTTGCAAGGATTGTGTGTGATGTTGTATTACCGAGTGGTCCCCGAGTTACCTCTCCGTCACACGGAGTGACAAATCCCAGTCTTGATCCATACTAACTCAACGGACACCTTCAGAGATACCTGTAGAGCATCTTTATAGTCACCCAGTTACGTTGTGATGTTTGATACACACAAAGCATTCCTCCTGTGTCAGTGAGTTATATGATCTCATGGTCATAGGAATTAATACTTGACACGCAGAAAATAGTAGCAACAAAATGACACGATCAACATGCTACGTCTATTAGTTTGGGTCTAGTCCATCACATGATTCACCCAATGATGTGATCTAGTTATCAAGCAACAACACCTTGTACATAGTCAGAAGACCCTGACTATCCTTGATCAAGTGGCTAGCCAACTAGAGGCTTGCTAGGGACAATATTTTGTCTATGTATCCACACATGCATCTAAGTCTTCATTCAATACAATTATAGCATGGATAATAAACGATTATCTTGATACAGGAATTATAATAATAACTTATTTATCATTGCCTCTAGGGCATAATTCCAACAGTCTCCCACTTGCACTAGAGTCATTAATCTAGTCCTCACATCGCCATGCGAATTACATTGTAATAAATCTAACAACCATACAGTTCTGGTGTTGATCATGCATTGCACGTGGAAGAGGTTTAGTCAGTGGGTCTGCTACATTCAGATCCGTGTGCACTTTGCATATATTTACGTACGTCGAGGATGAGGTTGAAGCGTCGTTTCATGTGTCTGGTATTCTTGTGAAACCGTGGTTCTTTTGCTAAGGCAATGGCGCCCGTGTTGTCACAAAACAGGGTTATTGGATTCAGTGCGCTCGGCACCACTCCAAGATCCGTCATGAACTGCTTCATCCAGACACCCTCCTTAGCTGCCTCCGAGGCAGCCATGTACTCCGCTTCACATGTAGAATCAACTACGACGCTTTGCTTGGAACTGCACCAGCTTACCGCACCCCCATTAAGAATAAATCCGTATCCGGTCTGTGACTTAGAGTCGTCCGGATCTGTGTCAAAGCTTGCATCGACGTAACCCTTTATGGCGAGCTCTTTGTCACCTCCATATACGAGAAACATCTCCTTAGTCCTTTTTAAGTACTTCAGGATATTCTTCACCGCCGTCTAGTGATCCACTCCTGGATTACTCTGGAACCTGCCTGCCATACTTATGGCCAGGCTAACGTCCGGTCTAGTGCACAGCATTGCATACATGATAGAACCTATGGCTGAAGCATAGGGGACGGTGCTCATATGCTCTCTATCTTTATCAGTTGCTGGGCACTGAGTCTTACTAAATCTCGTACCTTGTAAAACTGGCAAGAACCCCTTCTTGGACTGTTCCATTTTGAACCTCTTCAAAACTTTATCAAGGTATGTGCTTTGTGAAAGTCCTATCAGGCATTTTGATCTATCCCTATAGATCTTTATGCCTAGAATGTAAGCAGCTTCTCCTAGGTCCTTCATAGAGAAACTTTTATTCAAGTAATCCTTTATGCTCTCCAAAAACTCCACGTCGTTTCCAATGAGTAATATGTCATCCACATATAGTATTAGGAATGCCAAAGAGCTCCCACTCACTTTCTTGTAAATACAAGATTCTCCAACCACTTGTATAAACCCAAATGCTTTGATCACCTCATCAAAGTGTTTATTCCAACTCCGAGATGATTGCACCAGTCCATAAATGGATTGCTGGAGCTTGCACACTTTGTTAGCATTTTTAGGATCGACAAAACCTTCGGGTTGCATCATATACAACTCTTCCTTAAGGAAACCGTTAAGGAACACCGTTTTGACATCCATCTGCCAGATTTCATAATCGAAAAATGCAGCTATCGCTAACATGATTCGAACAGACTTAAGCATCGCTACGGGTGAGAATGTCTCATCGTAGTCAATCCCTTGAACTTGTGAAAAACCCTTTGCCACAAATCGAGCTTTATAAACGGTCACATTACCGTCAGCGTCCGTATTCTTCTTAAAGATCCATTTGTTCTGAATAGCCTTGCGGCCTTCAGGTAGTACTTCCAAAGTCCCCACTTTGTTTTCATACATAGATCCTATCTCGGACTTCATGGCCTCCAGCCATTTGTTGGAATCTGGGCCCACCATTGCTTCTTCATAATTCACAGCCTCATTGTTGTCCAACAACATAATTGATAAGACGGGATTACCGTACCACTCTGGAGTAGTACGCGATCTCGTCGACCTGCGAGGTTCGACAGGAAATTCATTCGGAGTTTCATGATCATCATAATTAATTTCCTCCTCAACCGGCGTCGCAACGACACGGGTTTCCCCTTGCCCTCGCCACCATCGAGAGGGATGAGAGGTTCAACAACCTCATCAAGTTATATCTTCCTCCCACTCAATTCTCTCGAGAGAAACTCCTTCTCGAGAAAAGCTCCGTTCTTAGCAACAAACACTTTGCCCTCGGATTTGAGATAGAAGGTATACCCAACTGTCTCTTTTGGGTAACCTATGAATATGCACTTTTCCGCTTTGGGTTCCAGCTTTTCACGCTGAAGCTTTTTGACATAAGCATCACATCCCCAGACTTTAAGAAATGACAACTTTGGTATTTTGCCATACCACAGTTCGTTATTGTGTCGTCTCAACGGATTTTGATGGTGCCCTATTTAAAGTGAATGCAGCTGTTTCTAATGCATAACCCCAAAACGATAACGGCAAATCGGTAAGAGACATCATAGATCGCACCATCTCTAATAAAGTACGATTACGATGTTCGGACACACCATTACGCTGTGGTGTTCCAGGCGGTGTCAACTGTGAACCAATTCCACATTGTCTTAAGTGAGCACCAAACTCGAAATTCATATATTCAGCCCCACGATCAGACCGTAGGTACTTGATCTTCTTGTTACGATGATTTTCAACTTCACTCTGAAATTGCTTGAACTTTTCAAATGTTTCAGACTTGTGCTTCATCAAGTAGACATAACCATATCTACTCAAATTGTCAGTGAAGGTGAGAAAATAACGATATCCGCCGCGTGCCTCCATACTCATCGGACCACACACATCGGTATGTATGATTTCCAACAAGTCACTCGCACGCTCCATTGTTCCGGAGAACGGAGTTTTAGTCATCTTGCCCATGAGGAATGGTTCGCACGTGTCAAGTGAATCAAAGTCAAGTGACTCCAAAAGTCCATCGGTATGGAGTTTCTTCATGTGCTTTACACCAATATGACCTAAGCTGCAGTGCCATAAAAACAGGCGCTATCATTGTTAACTCTAACTCTTTTGGTCTCAATGTTATGTATATGTGTATTATAACTATCAAGATTCAATATGAACAATCCTCTCACATTGGGTGCATGACAATAAAAGATAGTACTCATAGAAATAGAACAACCATTATTCTCTGACTTAAACGAGTAACCGTCTCGCAATAAAAAAGATCCAGATATAATGTTCATGCTTAACACATGCACTAAATAACAATTATTTAAGTTCATAACTAATCCTAATGGTAAGTGAAGTGAACTGTGCCGACGGCGATTGCATCAACCTTGGAACCATTTCCCACGCACATCGTCACTTCATCCTTCGCCAGCCTTCGCTTATTCCGCAGTTCCTGTTTCGAGTTGCAAATATGAGCAACAGAACCGGTATCGAATACCGACACACTACTACGAGAGCTGGTTAAGTACACATCAATAACATGTATATCAAATATACCTGATTTTTCTTTGGCCGCCTTCTTATCAGCCAGATACTTGGGGCAGTTGCGCTTCCAGTGACCCATACCCTTGCAATAATAGCACTCCGTTTCAGTCTTAGGTCCAGCTTTGGGTTTCTTCGTCGGATTGGCAACAGGCTTGCCGCTCTTCTTCGAATTACCCTTCTTTCCTTTGCCGTTTCTCTTGAAACTAGTGGTCTTATTCACCATCAACACTTGATGCTCTTTACGGAGTTCTGACTCTGCGAGTTTCAGCATCGCGAATAACTCGTCGGGTGACTTGTTCATCCCTTGCATGTTATAGTTCAAAACAAAGCCCTTATAGCTTGGAGGCAGTGATTGAAGAATTCTATCAGTGATAGCCTCTTGAGGGAGTTCAATCCCCGGCTCAGCTAGACGGTTTGAGTACCCGAGACATTTTGAGCACATGTTCACTGATAGACGAATTCTCCTCCATCTTGCAAGCATAGAATTTATCGGAGGTCTCATACCTCTTGATCCGGGCGTTCTTCTGAAAGATAAACTTCAACTCCTGGAACATCTCATATGCTCCACGACGCTCAAAGCGACGTTGAAGTACCGGTTCTAAGCCATACAAGACTGCACATTGAACTATGAGTAGTCCTCCTTACGTGTTAACCAAGCGTTCTTAACATCTTGGTCAGCCGTAGTGGGTGGTTCATCTCCTAGCGCGGCATTAAGGACATAATCCTTCTTCCCAGCTTGCAGGAGCAACTTAAGATTACGAGCCCAGACTACAAAGTTGCTTCCATCATCTTTCAACTTAGGTTTCTCTGGGAACGTATTAAAATTCAGGGTGACTGTCGCGTGAGCCATTGATCTACAACACAAATATATTCAAAGTGCACTGCTACTGTGACAACAGACCTTCCCTGACAACGGCACGAGGAATCCTTCTGTCACGGGCTACGCCTATAGGGACTTCCTTGGAAAATATGCAAAGGATTTCCCCGCGGCCTTCGAGCCCTGCGTTGGTGTTCCCTTGAAGAGGAAAGGGTGATGTAGCACAACGACGGTAAGTATTTCCCTCAGTTTGATAACCAAGGTATCGATCCAGTGGGAGAATTGTGTCGAGTCACAAGTACCTGCACAAACACAAAGAGCTTGCACCCAACGCTATGAAGGGGTTGTCAATCCCTTATAGATTGTTTGCAAAGTGAGAACTGAAAGCAAAAAGTAAACAAAGCAAAGTAAAAGTGAAAGTGGAGACGATTGTTGTGAATAGACCCCGGGGCCGTAGTGTTCACTAGTGGCTTCTCTCATGAAAGCAAGTAGACGGTGGGTGAACGAATTACTGTCGAGCAATTGATAGAACCGCGCAAAGTTGTGACGTCATCTATGGCAATGATTATATCTATAGGCATCATGTCCAAAACAAGTAGACCGATACTTTCTGCATCTACTACTATTACTCCACACGTCGACCGCTATCCAGCATGCATCCAGTGTATTAAGTTCATAAGAACAGAGTAACGCCTTAAGCAAGATGACATGATGTATATGGACAATCTCATATCTACGATAAAAGCCCATCTTGTTACCCTTGATGGCAACAACATGATGCGTGCCTTGTTGGCCCTCCTATCACTAGCAAAGGTCACCACACGGTATGAACCCAAAACCAAGCACTTCGCCCATTGCAACAATCATAGATCTAGTTGGCCAAACAAAACCCAAGACTCAGAGAGACTTACAAGGATATCAAATCATGCATATAAGAAATCAGCAAAGACTCAAATATAATTCATAGATAATCTGATCACAAATCCACAATTCATCGGATCTCGACAAACACACCGCCAAAGAGGATTACATCGAATAGATCTCCATGAAGATCATGGAAAACTTTGTATTGAAGATCCAAGAGAGAGAAGAAGTCATCTATCTACTAACTACGGACCCGTAGGTCTGAAGTGGACTACTCACGAGTCATTGGAGAGGCGATGATGTTGATGTAGAAGCCCTCCAACTCCAAAGTCCCCTCCGACAGGGCACCGGGAAGGGTCTCCAGATCAAATCTCGCGGAAACGGAAACTTGCGGCGGCGGAAAAGTGTTTTCGTGGATGCCCCAATTTTTTCTGGATTTTAGGGAATATATAGGCGAAAGAGATAGGGCAGGGGAGTGCCAGGGAGGCCACAAGCCTGGTAGCCGCCCCCTGGTGGCGGCTATAGGGCTTGTGGGCTACCTGTAGCTCTCCTGGCTTGCCCTCAAGTCCCCCGACCTTCTTCTGTTCTGGAAAAAATTATTTCGGGGATTTTATTCCGTTTGGACTCTGTTCCAAAATCAGATCTGAAAAGAGTCAAAAACACAGAAAAAACACGAACTGGCACTTGGCAATGAATTAATAAGTTAGTCCCAAAAAAGATATAAAAGGTACATAAAACATCCAAAGATGACAAGATAACAGCATGAAACCATCAAAAATTATAGATACGTTTGAGACGTATCAAGCATCCCCAAGCTTAACTCATGCTCGTCCTCGAGTAGGGAAGTGATAAAGAATGAATTTTGATGCTTTCATGCTACCTAGCATAGATGTCCTTTGTAACTCCTCTTATGTGACGTGAATGTTCAGATCCATTAGATTCAAAACAATAGTTTGCTATTGATGTGGAGAAAATAATAATTCAAGCAAACTAGCATGGTAATCATGAACTTTCAAAATAACAAGGCCAAAAGAAAGTTATCCCTACAAAATCATATAGTCTGGCTATGCTCTATCATCCTTGCACAACGAATTTAAATCATGCACAACCCCGGTATTGGCCAAGTAATTGTTTTCACACTTTTACTTTCGCAAACCTTTTCAAATCTCACGCAATACATGAGCGTGAGCCATGGTTTTAGCACTAAGTGGAGTGGAGTGTGGTGGAGGTTGCAAGACAAATAAGGAGAATATGGTCACATTAACTAGGCATATCAATGAGCTATGGAGATGCTCATCAATAGATATCAATGTGAATGTGTAGGGATTCCCATACAAATGATGCACTAGAGCTAAGAGTATGTGAAAGCTCTTAAAGAAAACTAGTGGATGTGCATCCAACTTGCTTGCTCACGAAGACCTAAGGCAAATTTGAGTAAGCCTATCATTGGAATATACAAGCCAAGTTATATAATGAAAATTTCCCACTAGCTATATGGTGGTGACAAAACGAGAGACTCTCAATCATGAAGATCATGGTGCTTAATAAGCACAAGTGTGGAAGGATAGTAGCATTGCCCCTTCTCTCTTTTTCTCTCATTTTTTTGGTGGGCTCTTTGGCCTCTTTTTTGGTGGGCATCTTTGGCCTCTTTTTGTAAATGGGCTTCACTGGCCTCTCTTATTTGCTCACATGGGACAATGCTCCATCAATGATGATCATCACACTTACAACTCAAAACTTAGAGCAATGATAACTCTATATGAAATGCCTTCGGTAGTGTACCGTGACAATGATCTAGCATGGCATAGACATTAATGTAAACATCATGCTAGATATCTTATGATCATGCAATGTCAATGTAGAAGTTGTGGCACATGTCATGGTGGTAGTTGCATGGCAATATATCTCGGAATGGCTTTGAAAAAGCCATAGTAGGTAGGTATGGTGGCTGTTTTGAGGGAGGCTAATGGTGGGTTTTGTGCACTGATACGTCTCCATCGTATCTACTTTTCCAAACTCTTTTGCCCTTGTTTTGGACTCTAATTTGCATGATTTGAATGGAACTAACCTGGACTTACGCTGTTTTCAGCAGAATTGCCTTGGTGTTATTTTTGTGCAGAAATCAAAGTTCTCCAAACGTCCTAAAAATCTACGAGGAGCAGTTTTGGAAAATATAAAAAATATCTGTGCCAAGTTCCACCTGAGGGGGTGAGCCAGTGGGCCACAAGCCCTGGCTCCGCCACCCCCCTGGTGGTGGTGGGCAGGCTTGTGGGGCCCACACGGCTCTGCCGCCCCAACCTCAGGTCTATAAGTTCACTTTCATCCCAGAAAAAATGAAAAGAGAAGTTTTCGTCGCGTTTGCGATACGGAGCCGCCGCCACCACCTGTTCTTCATTTGGAGGGCAGATCTGGAGTTCGTCTTGGGCTCCGGAGAAGGGAAATCGTCGCCATCATCATCAACCTTCCTCCCTCTCCAATTCCATAAAGCTCTTCGTCGTTCGTGAGTAATCTATTTGTAGGCTCGCTGGGCGGTGATGAGTAGGATGAGATCTATCATGTAATCGAGTTAGTTTTGATGGGGATTGATCCCTAGTATCCACTATGTTCTGAGATTGATGTTGCTACTACTTTGCCATGCTTAATGCTTGTCACTAGGACCCGAGTGCCATGATTTCAGATCTGAAATTATTATGTTGTCACCAATATATGTGTGTTTTAGATCCGATCTTGCAAGTTGTAGTTACCGACTATGTGTTATGATCCGACAACCCTGGAGTGACAATAACCGGAACCACTCAAGGTGATGACCATAGTTTGAGGAGTTCATGTGTTCACAAGGTGCTAATGCGTTGGTCCGGTTCTTTATTAAAAGGAGAACCTTAATATCCCGTAGTTTCCTTGTGGACCCCGCTGCCACGGGAGGGATGGACAATATATGTCATGCAAGTTCTTTTCCCTAAGCACGTATGACGACACACGGAATGCATGCCTACATCACATTGACGAACGGGAGCTAGCCACATATCTCTCCGTGTTATAACTTTTGCATGATGAATATCATCCAAACAAATCACCGACCCATTGCCTACGAGTTTGTCCTACTGCTGTTGTTACTTGTCTTGCTCTGCTGCTGTTACTACTATTGCTACTACTATTACTTGTCTTGCTCTGTTGCTGCTACTACTGTTGCTACTACTGTTACTTGTCTTGCTCTGCTGCTACTGTTGCTACTACTGTCGCTTGCTACTGTTGCTACTTGCTACTGCTGTCACTACCGCCGTTCCTTGCCACTGCCGTTACTCGCTACTTTGCTACTGATACTTTTCTTGCAGATACTAATGTTTCAAGTGTGGTTGAATCTGACATATTCAGCTGCTAATACTTGAGAGTATCCTCTCACCTCCTATAGGCATACCAACAAATTTGGGTCGAATATTCTACCCTCGAAAACTGCTACGATCCCACGCGCTGGTGGGCATCAACAACATTCTTCTAGTTTTGATTGCTGGAGAGTGCTAGGAGCATTCTTCTGGTGTCGTTGCAAGGGGAAGAACAGTTGACATCATGCACCGGTGAAAGTTGCACGGCACTAGAGAAGATAGTGATGGTGGAAGGTGAAAGTGCATCTAAACCATGGACTCAACATTAGTCATGAAGAACTCATATACTTGTTGCAAAAGTTTTAGTAGTAATCGAAACAAAGCATTCAATGCATACTATTAGGGGAAGGGTTGGTAGGTATAAACCATCGCGCGATCCCGCCCGCCACACAAAGGATGACAATCAATAGACTAGTCATGCCCAGACTTCATCACATAGCGGTTCACCATACGTGCATGCTACGGGAATCACTAACTTCAACACAAGTATTTCTAGATCCACAACACCTTACTAACAACTTAAATATTATCACAACCACAACTGAAAACTAATTGAGATGAATCAAACTTCTCTTACCATTCAATGCACATGAAGGTGGAAGTTTTCATATCCCTTTGGATAACTACCCCTTTTGAGACTACTTTCATAGCATAGATCAACTACCAAGCCACGCGCTTCCGTGCTCTAAAAGATATAAGTGAAGCACATAGAGAAAAATCAACTAGCGCAAAAGATATAAGTGAAGCACATGTGAGATGAATTGTCTACCAAAGGATATAAGTGAAGCTCGACAAAATCACGGTGAGTGCATGTCTCTCTCTCTAGGTGTGCAGCAAGGAAGATTGTGACACAACAAAAATAAAAGACTCCTACGATACAAGGCGCTCCAAGCAAAACATATAACATGTGGTGAATAAAAATATAGCCCCAAGTAACATTACATATGGATTGAAGACGAAAGAGGGGATGCCTTCCCGGGGCATCCCCAAGCTTAGGCTTTTACGACATCCTTGAATCAACTTGGGGTGACTTGGGCATCCCCAAGCTTGAGCTCTTGCCACTCTTTATATCTTTGTCCATAAGAACTTCACCCAAAACTTGAAAACTTCACAACACAAAACTTAAACAGAAACTTGTGATATCATTAGTATAAGCAAGCAAACCACCACTTCCTTAGGTACTGTAGAAAACTTAAATTCTACTTATGTTGATGTTGGGTTACTGTATTTTCAATCTTCCATGGCTAATACCCGCCGATACTATCCATAGTTTCATCAAAATAAGCAACCAACTCAACAAAAACAGAATTTGTTAACAGCAGACCAGTCTGTAGCAATCTGTATACTTCGTATACTTCTGTTACTTAAAAAATTCGGACAAATTACGACAGTCTCAAGAATTTGCGTAGAAATCAGCAGCAAAAAGAATCAACTCAAAAGCTCTTACAGAAAAAAAAAAATTATTTTCGTGAGCAGAAAGTTTCTGTGTTTTCCAGCATGACCAAACGATCATCCCCAAGACTAATCATAACGGTTTTACTTGGCACAAACGCAAAAGAAACACAAAAAACACAATCATAACAGAATTATGAAAGTGTGGAAAACACAAAACAAAAAGAAAAAGGATAGATTCGTTGGGTTGCCTCCCAACAAGCGCTATTGTTTAACGCCCTTAGCTAGGCAAAAGGTGATGGAATCACGTATAGTCATCTTTGGTGTTCAAACCATAAGTAGCCCTGATCATAGATTCATCAGGCAATCTTATTTTCTTTCTAGGAAAATGCTCCATGCCCTTCTTTAGAGGAAATTGAAATATAATATTCACTTCCTTCATATCGATGATAGCACCAATAGTCCTTAGGAAAGGTCTACCAAGAATAATGGAACATGAAGGATTGCAATCTATGTCAAGTACAATGAAATCCACGGGTACATAGTTCTTATTTGCAACAACAAGAACATCATCGATACTTCCCATGGGTTTCTTGACAGTAGAATCCGCAAGATGCAAATTAAGAGAACACTCTTCAATCTCATGAAAACCAAGAATATCACATAAAGACTTTGGAATCGCGGAAACACTAACACCCAAATCACACAAAGCATTGCATTCATAGTTTTTCATTTTGATTTTGATAGTAGGTTCCCACTCATCACGAAGTTTTCTAGGTATAGAGACTTCTAATTCGAGCTTCTCTTCAAGAGATTTCATCATAGGATCTACGATATGAGCGGTAAAGGCTTTACTTTGGCTATAAGCATGTGGAGAGTTTGCAATGGATTGTATCCAAGAAACGCATTCAAACAAGGAGCAACTATCATAATTGAATTCCTTGAAATCCAAAGTGGGAGTTCCATTACTACCCAATATTTTGATTTCTTCTTCTCCACTCTCCACACCTTTATCATCAAGATAGGTGGACTCCGAATCATTGGGGCGTTTTTCAACCAAAGTGGATTCATATCCAGCCCCTTCATCAATAGGTTTGACACGCGAGAACAAAGATTCAAGAGGAGTCACACCAAGAACTTTAAGATCTTCGTGATTTGCATCACTAGAACGCACCCTTTTAAACCATTCATGCCTAGCGCGAATTTGGGCGGTTCTTTCTTTGCTCTCATTCATGGAGACACGCATAGCTTTTAAAGTTTCATCCAAGTTGACCTTGGGAGGAGCACATCTAACTTACAAAGCATCAATATCACAAGACATCCTATCAACGCTCTTAGCCAAATCATCTATTTTGAGTAGTTTTTCCTCTATGGACGCATTGAAAATCTTTTGAGAGTTGATGAACTCTTTGATATTACTCTCTAAATCAGAGGGTAATTTGTTGTGATTTCCATAAGTGTTGTTATAGGAAATGCCATAATTGTTAGAGGAGTTACTAGGAAAAGGCCTAGGAACATACTTTCCTCTAAAAGCATTGTTGTTGCCAAAATTGTTCCTACCAACAAAATTAACGTCCAAACTAGTGTTGCTACTCTCAATCAAGCAAGTTAGTGGCATGTCATTGGGATCTAAAGGAGCGTTTCTACTAGCAACCAAATTCATCAACTCGTCCATCTTAGCACTAAGCGAGTTAATTTCTTCTACAGCTTGTACCTTTTTGCTAGGAGGTGACCTTTCAGTGTGGCACTGAGAGTAGTTGGTCATGATATTGTCTAGGAGTTTAGTAGCGTCTCCTAACGTGATTTCCATGAATGTTCCACCTGAGGAGGAGTCCAAGATATTGCGAGAAGAAAAATTCAAACCAACGTAAAAGATTTGTATAATCATCCACAAACTCAAGCCATGAGCGGGACAATTTCTAATCATTAACTTCATCCTCTTCCAAGATTGTGCAACGTGTTCATGATCAAGTTGCTTGAAATTCATGATATTGTTACGTAGGGAGATAATCTTAGCCGGCGGAAAATACTGGGATATGTAAGCATCTTTGCACTTATCCCAAGAATCGATACTATTTTTAGGCAAAGAAGAAAACCAAGTTTTTGCGCGATCTCGCAACGAGAAAGGAAAAGGCTTCAACTTAATCACGTCATTATCCACATCTCTTCTCTTTTGGATATTGCAAAGTTCAATGAAGGCATTGAGATGGGATGCGGCATCTTCACTAGGAAGGCCAGAGAATTGATCTTTCATAACAAGATTCAGCAAGGCAGCGTTGATTTCATACGATTCCGCACTAGTGGCGGGAGCAATCGGAGTAGTAATAAAATCATTATTATTGGTACACGAGAAGTCGCAAAGTTTGATGTTTTCAGCCATGATGTCTTCAACAAATCAACAAGAACACAAGCAAGCAAGAAAACTGGCAACGGGAAACGGCAAAAAGGCAAAAGAAAATGACAAAGGAGAAAGGCAAATAAAAACGGCAAAGGAGAAAGACAAATGAAAACGGCAAATGTGAAGTGGGGAAGAGGGAAACGAGAGGCAACTGGCAAAAAAGGTAAATGCAAAAGATGAGTTTGTGACACCTACTTGGATAGATCTTGACTTGATCTCTCCTCGGCAAGCGATCCTCCTCCCCAGCAACGGCGCCAGAAATCCTTCTGCTACTGCGACAACAGACCTTCCTTGACAACGGCGCCAGGAATCCTTCCGTCACGGGCTGCGCCTATAGGGACTTCCTTGGCAAATATGCAAAGGATTTCCCCGCAGCCTTGGAGCCTTGCGTTGGTGTTCCCTTGAAGAGAAAAGCGTGATGTAGCACAATGGCGGTAAGTATTTCCCTCAGTTTGAGAACCAAGGTATCGATCCAGTGGGAGAATCGTGTCGAGTCACAAGTACATGCACAAACACAAAGAGCTTGCACCCAACGCTATGAAGGGGTTGTCAATCCCTTATAGATTGTTTGCAAAGTGAGAATTGAAAGCAAAAAGTAAACAAAGGAAAGTAAAAGAAAAAGTGGAGACGATAGTTGTGAATAGACCCGGGGGCCGTAGTGTTCACTAGTGGCTTCTCTCATGAAAGCAAGTAGACGGTGGGTGAACGAATTACTGTCGAGAAATTGATAGAACCGCGCAAAGTCGTGACGTCATCTATGGCAAGGATTATATCTATAGGCATCAGGTCCAAAACAAGTAGACTGATACTTTCTGCATCTACTACTATTACTCCACACGTCGACCACTATCCAGCATGCATCTAGTGTATTAAGTTCATAAGAACAGAGTAACGCCTTAAGCAAGATGACATGATGTAGATGGACAATCTCATATCTACGATAAAAGCTCATCTTGTTACCCTCGATGGCAACAACACGATGCGTGCCTTGCTGCCCCTTCTGTCACTGGGAAAGGTCACCACACGGTATGAACCCAAAACCAACCACTTCTCCCATTGCAAGAATCATAGATCTAGTTGGCCAAACAAAACCCAAGACTCGGAGAGACTTACAAGGATATCAAATCATGCATATAAGAAATCAGCAAAGACTCAAATATAATTCATAGATAACCTGATCACAAATCCACAATTCATCGAATCTCGACAAACACACCACCAAAGAGGATTACATCGGGTAGATCTCCATGAAGATCATGGGGAACTTTGTATTGAAGATCCAAGAGAGAGAAGAAGCCATCTAGCTACTAACTACGGACCCATAGGTCTGAAGTGGACTACTCACGAGTCATTGGAGAGGCGATGATGTTGATGTAGAAGCCCTCCAACTCCAGAGTCCCCTCCGGCAGGGCACCGGGAAGGGTCTCCAGATGAGATATCGCGGAAACGGAAACTTGCGGCGGCGGAAAAGTGTTTTCGTGGATGCCCCGATTTTTTTTCTGGGTTGTAGGGAATATATAGGCGAAATAGCTAGGGCAGGGGAGCGCCAGGGAGGTCACAAGCCTGGTAGCCGTCGGCCCCCTGGTGGCGGCTACAGGGCTTGTGGGCCCCCTGTAGCTCTCCTGCCTTGGCCCTCAAGTCCCCCGATCTTCTTGTGTTGTGGAAAAATTTATTTCGGGGATTTTATTCCGTTTGGACTCCGTTCCAAAATCAGATCTGAAAAGAGTCAAAAACACAGAAAAAACAGGAACTGGCACTTGGCACTAAATAAATAAGTTAGTCCCAAAAAATATATAAAAGGTACATAAAACATCCAAAGTTGACAAGATAACAGCATGAAACCATCAAAAATTATAGATACGTTTGAGACGTATCATGGACTTAGACTATGTTCAAGGTAATTAGAGTTTAACTTAATCAAATTACTTGCTAAACTCCCACTAAAAAATTACATCTCTCTAATCATTTGAGTGGTTCATGATCCAATTCCACTAGCTCAAGTCCGATCATCACGTGAGTTGAGGATAGTTTGAGTGGTAAGCATCCATATGCTAATCATATCAACTATATGATTCATGATCGACCTTTCGGTCTCTTGTGTTCCGAGGCCATGTCTGCACATGCTAGGCTCGTCAAGCTTAACCCGAGTGATCCGCGTGTGCAACTCTTTTGCAACCGTTGTATGTGAACGTTGAGTCTATCATACCTGATCATCACGTGGTGTCTCGAAACGACGAACTGTAGCAACGGTGCACAGTCGGGGAGAACACAATTTCATCTTGAAATTTTAGTGAGAGATCAGCTCATAATGCTATCATAGTTCTAAGCAAAATAAGGTGCATAAAAGGATTAAAATCACATGCAATTCATAAGTGACATGATATGGCCATCATCACGTGCTTCTTGATCTCCATCACCAAAGCACCAGCGCGATCTTCTGTCACCGGCGCCACACCATGATCTCCATCAACGTGTCTCCATCGGGGTTGGCGTGCTACTCATGCTATTACTACTAATGCTACAGCCTAGCAATATAGTAAACACATCTGCAAGCACAAATATTAGTTTAAATACAACCCTATGGCTCCTGCCGGTTGCCATACCATCGACGTGCAAGTCGATATTAACTATTACAACATGATCATCTCATACATCCGATATATCACATCACATTGTTGGCCATATCACATCACAAGCATACCCTGCAAAAACAAGTTAGACGTCCTCTAATTGTTGTTGCATGTTTTACGTGGTGACCATGGGTATCTAGTAGAATCGCATCTTACTTACGCAAACACCACAACGAAGATATATGAATTGCTATTTAACCTCATCCAAGGACCTCCTCGGTCAAATCCGATTCAACTAAAGTTGGAGAAACCGACACTCGCCAGTCATCTTTGAGCAACCGGGTTGCTCGTAGCGATGAAACCAGTCTCTCGTAAGCGTACGAGTAATGTCGGTCCGAGCCGCTTCGATCCAACAATACCGCGGACTCAAGAAAAGACTAAGGAGGGCAGAAAATCGCACATCACCACCCACAAAAACTTTTGTGTTCTACTCGATATGACATCTACGCATGAACCTAGCTCATGATGCCACTGTTGGGGAACGTCGCATGGGAAACAAAAAATTTCCTACGTGCACGAAGACCTATCATGGTGATGTCCATCTACGAGAGGGGATTTCCGATCTATGTACCCTTGTAGATCGCACAGTAGAAGCGTTTAATAAACCCGGTTGATGTAGTGGAACGTCCTCACGTCCCTCGATCCGCCCCGCGAACCGTCCCACGATCCGCTCCGATCAAGTGCCGAACGGACGACACCTTCGCGTTCAGCACACGTACAGCTCGACGATGATCTCGGCCTTCTTGATATAGCAAGAGAGACGGAGAGGTAGATGAGTTCTCCGGTAGCGTAAAGGCGCTCAGGAGGTTGGTGGTGATCTAATCTCAGCAGGGCTCCGCCCGAGCTCCACACAAACGCGATCTAGAGGAAAACCCGTGGAGGTATGTGGTCGGGCTGCCGTGGCAAAGTTTTCTCAAATCAGCCCTATTACCTCCGTATATATAGGAGGGAGGGGAGGGGCCTTGCCTTGAGGCCCAAGGAGCCCCAAGGGGGTCGGCCGAAGGGGGGGAGGAGGAATCCTCCTCCAATCCTAGTCCAACTAGGATTGGAAGGTGGAGTCCTTCCCTTCCTTCCCACTTCCCCTTTTTTCTCTTTGATTTTCTCTTATCCCGCGCACGGGCCTTCTTGGGCTTGCCCGCCAGACCACTAAGGGCTGGTGCGGCACCCCTAAGGCCTATGGGCTTCCCCGGGGTTTACTGCGCCCCCCCCCCCCGGTGAACATCCGGAACCCATTCGTCACTCCCGGTACATTCCCAGTAATGCCGAAACTTTCCGGTAATCAAATGAGGTCATCCTATATATCAACCTTCGTCTCCGGACCATTCCGGAAACCCTAGTGACGTCCGTGATCTCATCCGGGACTCCGAACAAAATTCGGTAACCAACCATATAACTCAAATACGCATAAAACAATGCCGATCCTTAAGTGTGCACACCGTGCGGGTTCGAGAACTATGTAGACATGACCCGAGGGACTCCTCGGTCAATATCCAATAGCGGGACCTAGATGCCCATATTGGATCCTACATATTCTACGAAGATCTTATCGTTTGAACCTCAGTGCCAAGGATTCATATAATCCCGTATGTCATTCCATTTCTCCTTCGGTATGTTACTTGCCCGAGATTCGATCGTCAGTATCCGCATACCTATTTCAATCTCGTTTACTTGCAAGTCTCTTTACTCGTTCCGTAATACAAGATCCCGTGACTTACACTAAGTCACATTGCTTGCAAGGCTTGTGTGTGATGTTGTATTACCGAGTGGGCCCCGATATACCTCTCCATCACACGGAGTGACAAATCCCAGTCTTGATCCATACTAACTCAACGGACACCTTCGGAGATACCTGTAGAGCATCTTTATAGTCACCCAGTTACGTTGTGACGTTTGATACACACAAAGCATTCCTCCGGTGTCAGTGAGTTATATGATCTCATGGTCATAGGAATAAATACTTGACACGCAGAAAATAGTAGCAACAAAATGACACGATCAGCATGCTATGTCTATTAGTTTGGGTCTAGTCCATCACATGATTCACCCAATGATCTGATCCAGTTATCAAGCAACAACGCCTTGTACATAGTCTGAAGACCCTGACTATCCTTGATCAACTAGCTAGCCAACTAGAGGCTTGCTAGGGACAGTGTTTTGTCTATGTATCCACACATGCATCTAAGTCTTCATTCGATACAATTATAGGATGGATAATAAACGATTATCTTGATACAGGAATTATAATAATAATAACTTATTTATCATTGCCTCTAGGGCATAATTCCAACAAGGAGATCCCAATTCCTCCCAAAAAGAAGAAGCTGATGGGTGATGCAATGAAGTCTGCTTCAAGGCCTGCTGCAAAAGCAAAGAAGGTTGTAGGTTCCAGGAAGACCACTAAAGATATACCTGCAGTTGATAAGAGCAAGGCCCTGCATCTAGTGCCCATGCTGCAGAAGAGGAAGAAGATGAGAATGCTCCAGTTCTCAGGAAGCTCGGACCATACGTTCCACTCCACAATGATGCTCATCCTATAGCAGAAGATATGAAGAAGAGGAAGGATGGTGGATTAAGTAAGTGGAGAGTTGCTGACCCATATGCTGTCACAAGAACAACTGTTGTTTATCCAATGTTTCATACCAAGGAACAACAAGATTTTTATGAGACTGTCTTGTATGACAAGAGTCTTGCTATCAATGATATGAGGTATGTCGACTGGGTATACATCAAGGAGAACGAGAATTTCTTTCCACATGTTCAAGAGAACTTCAAGCTTGTTGAAATAGAATATTTTGTTGGGAAGGAGATGACCCCATGGAATGACGAGATGATCATGCAGTTCTATGAAACGATATATTTCCATGAAGACTCTCTAGTCTGGATGACCGATGGTCATAGGTATGACGCTACAATTGCTGAATGGGCTGCTATCATTGGTGTTCCCAAGCAGGAAGAAACAGATGTAGATGTGTATGCAGATGCTAAGCAGAATCACAACTCCATGGCCAATATGCACAAGACCATTCCACATCAGTATTTGGCTAGTCACAAGTTTGGTTCAGTGTCTGGAATTCCCACGACAAACACTATACTATGATACACTCTCATGCCTAAGTCAGGAGATGAGAAGATGATCAAAGGATATTCAATCAACCTGCTGCACCTACTTGATACCCATAGCATATTTCATGTGATGGACTTGATAGTTGAGACTATTCGAAGGACTATTGCGGATCAGAAGAGATCATGTGGATATGCACCCTATATTCAGATGCTCACCAATGACAATCTAGGCAAGCATGCATATCAACTTGATTTTCCCCATCTACCTCTTCAACCTGAAGACAATGAGGTTGTGATGGATGACAATGATCCCAACTCAAATGCAGCAAGAATGGCAGCAGAGGCAGCAGAGGCTGAAGCTGCTAGGAATAGGCCACCTCCAGTTCCACAACTCAGAACTCAAGTTGAGCAAATGGCATTTCTAGTGAGCACTGTCCAAGTCATGGAGAAGAACATTCATGAGATTATGTAAAATCAGAAGAGTTTTGAGAGAGTTGTGGAGACAAAATTCCACAACATGGATTTGAAGGTAACTAAGTTGACCACCATTATCACACAACTTCAACATGAAGTTGACTCTGTGGAGATTCCACGCTCAGAAGATGAAGATGAAGATGATGATGATGATGAGGATGAGTCTCCTCCTTCCACTACCACTAGGTTCAGCACCCAGCCTCGGTCAGTTGTTGTTCCTGCTCCGAAGACAAGATAGACATCTTCATCACAAGCTCCAGCTCAAGCTCCTTCAGTATCAACGCCTCTAGCTCGAGGGACGTCAGCAGAACCCTTCATCGACACTGTTTTATTGACTCCATCATCAACTGCCCAGAGAGATGAGTAGTTCTATACTTTTGAACTTTTTGGTAACTTGTTGCCAAAGGGGGAGAAATGTATAGATCATAGACTTCGTGTGAGAGAGAGCTTTTGACTTTATTTGGCCTCGCTTGGTTTTAAAATATTTGGTTTTTGGATGACTTTATCCTGTTTGTGTGTGTGTGTGATCATACGCTTTATCCTGTGTGATGCTACTATATCATCATTTAGCTATCCTTGTGATGATCACTCACTTATCTTGTTGGTGTCATGTGCATTACTTTTACTTTTACGCACCACCAAGATCTATGTCCCATGGAAGAGTAACCCATGATCCTAATCGATTGTGCATTTGCATTCAAACGCAAATTTGAAATAATGCACAAATTAGGGGGAGCTCTTGCTTTTCACATACTTCCCAAAGCATTGATGCTAATCATTGATTATATCTTTTGTCGAAGCTTTGATCTATATGTTTCATCAATTACCAAAAAGGGGGAGATTGAAAGCACAATTTCTCCCTAGGGTGGTTTTGATAATTGATCACAACATATGCATCATTGGACTAAAGTGTTTTCCAAGTATATTTCATAAAAGTTCAAAAGATGATATGGATTAAGGTTTATGTGGAGATACCCGTGGATACGAGAAAGGAATAATATTGGCTCAAGCTTCAAGCTAGAAGACTCTTCATTTTATATTTGTGAGAACTCACTTTTGAGTCCATAGGAAAGCCAATATTATTAAAAGGGGGTGAGGTAGCAAAATGAACTGATTGCTCAAATGCTCAATGTTAGCCACCAAAACACTCATTCATTTTCCCACATATCCACTCTGCCAACTTCCACAATCACAAAATCGGTGTAGCCAACATTTCCACTTCGAACCCACTGAGTTTGAACCCCAGACAGAACCCTAGCCATTCCCACAAAATCGGTGCAACCGAGTTTGGGTGACCAACATTCTATTGCCAAGATACACAAAATCAGAATTTCCGAGTTTGAGTATCGGTGCCACCGAGTTTGGTCATCTGACCGTTAGTCACCTCTTCGGTGCCACCGAGTTCTATATATCGGTCTCACCGAGATTCAAAGTTCACACTTTTAGTACTAGTCGGTATCTTCGAGTTGTCCACTTCGGTGTCACCGAGTTTGCACTTTTGTGTGTAACGGTTGGATTTTGGTTGTTGCCTATATATACCCATTCACCCACCTCTCATTCTTGGGATAAGCACTCAGAACACACACTCATTTCCAGATCCATTTTCTGAGACAGAACCACCTACTCATGTGTTGAGACCAAGATATTCCAATCCAATCATTTGAAACTTGATCTCTAGCCTCCCCAAACTGCTTTCCTTCAAATCAACCTCTCCTACCCATGAATATTCAGAGAGAGTGATTTGTGTTGAGGAGACTATCTTTAGAAGCACAAGATCAAGGAGTTCATTGATCTACCACATCTATTACCTTTTGGAGGGTGGTGCCTCCTAGATTGGTTAGGTGCCACTTGGGAGCCTCCTACTTTGTGTTGTGGAGTTGAACCAAGATGTTTGTAAGGGCAAGGAGATCGCCTACTTCGTGAAGATCTATCGTGAGTGAGGCTAGTCCTGTGTGGACGTAAGCCATGGTGGAATAGACAAGGCCGCATCTTTGTGGACCCCTTGTGGGTGCAGCCGTTACCCTCTGTGGGTTGAAGTCTCCACTAACATGGACGTACATAGCGCCACCTATCGGAACCATGCCAAAAATCGCCGTGTCAACCTCATGCGTTTGATCTCCCTACCTTAATCCTCTACTTTACACTTGCATGTTTTACTTTCCGCTGCAATACCATTAGAACTGCAAGTGTAGGGTGTACTTGACCTGTTATAACTCTCGTAGCTGCCTCTCAACTAAAATTGGGAAAAGGCAACATTTTTATCTTGTCAAGTAGTCTAATCACCCACTTCTAGACATACTTATGATCCTATAATTGTCTAAATTATTGCATGACATATTTAGACAGCTTGATACCAAGTTGTTAGCTTTATGCTCATCCTCCTTTCCTGAGTTTTGCATCTGTTCTATGTAGATGTCGAGTAGCAGCGACATCACTCATGCTTGATGTGATGTATCTTCATCTAAGTCTGACAACCCTAGGTCGCCATCAGATGGTGAGGGATCAAGTAATCTGGAACAGGATAGAGCTGCAGCAATTACCCTTCCAGTCAGGACATGGAGGAATGCTCTAAGGAAGCCCACACACCAGCCTAAAGGTGTATATGAAGTAACTGGCATCGATTTAAAGTCTTGGGCTCCAACTAAACCAGATAAAGCAGACAGGGCAAGGCTCAACATTAATCTACCGGGGTTTCAGAAGGCTCACACAAAAACACGACAAAGGATAGTTTGGGAGATTGATCACTTCAACGTTCCAAAGCAATGAAGAATGCAGGTGAAACGCACTGCACTGAAGAAGGCTAGGGATGCTTGGAGAAACTGGAAGCACGTGTTGTACAAGAAGTACATGAGTGAAGGCAAGGACCCAGTCCCCACATACCCACAAATTACAAAGGTAGACTGGGCAAAATTAAAAACTATCAGGGCCATTCAAGAGTTCACTAAGAAGAGTGCCAAGCAATCGAAACTTCAGAAGAGGAACACACACCCCCACCGCATGGGTGTGGCAGGATACTACAACATGAAGCCGATATGGGACCAGGAGGAGAAAGAAGCAGTAGCTATAGGTGGGAACCGACCTTTATGAAATCAGGGGCGAGCACGCTATAGACTACTTGCATGAACATGCAAGGAGGCGTGATTAGAGAAGTTATTACTTTGAAAACTCACGTGACTAAGAACTGTATCGCGTGATGTTAAAGGCTTCGAGGATCCCTAGAAGGTTCAACATGAACCCAGGGCCATGTGACATTCTGTCCGATGCTCTGGAAACAAAAGATCCCCCTGGCCGTGCAAGGGTATAGGTGTCATGGTCCCACACAATAGGGCTTTCACACTCAACAAAGGAGAGAGGATCGGCGCAAAAAAAGCAAGGAGTGAAATGAAGCCCGGAAAATTATATGAAAGGTTGAGTAATGACATGTATTCGATAGTTTGGAAGGAAATTGAGGAGTCAATGATGATGCAGAAGACTCTAACATTGAGAGATAGTTAGTAGATGGGAGGAGAGGCGGGCATGGAGGATGCTGGTTATTGAGCGACAACAGTGCACAAGAGTAGTTGTGCATCAGCTGACCCCAACGACAATGAGGCTAATGCTACTCATGATGATGCTATATCTGATCTATCTGGAATGAAAGATAGACTAAGGGGCGTGCTTACACATTATGAAGGTACATTAAATGTGCAACAGCCTGGGTTTGCCCACCCTTCTTGGAAGAGGGCCTCTTGTTGGACAATGTGCCATTGAAGCCGGGCTATGTGAAGTGCTACGTGACTGAAGTAAAGTATGGATTCACTGAATTTACCGTGAAGAATGTCCTAGGGGACTTTAATGAGCAGAGGACCTTAGGAGAAGCACTTCTACATCACATCCAATGGCCACAAAAGGAAATAGACTTCATCGATGAGATCCCTGAAGCCCCGCCAAGAGCAACCAATGTCGCCCTTCAACCAGTGAAGCTCTCCTTGCCACAACAGCTCTCACGTGCTTCCCCAAGGAACCTAATACTCATAATCCGATGGCTAATCCATCAACCTGTGATCAGCGCGCCCAACTTTCTGCCGTACATGCGATGCCAGTGTCTGCCCCAGAGCAGCCAACGGCAAGGCCTACAACTGGTGAAGACACACCATCGGTTCAGATGTCGACCACTAAAGCAGCGGGGGAGACTCAGCCGCACCACATGCTGAGCAGACCAACCTGATGGAACAGACTGCTAAGTAGTCTGATGCTTCGGAACCACGTGCTAAGCAGTCGTCTGTAGGTCCAGAATTGACTACTCATCAGTCTGTTGGTCCGCATCCGCGTGATCAGCATACCAATGCATCAACACTGCATGCTCAACAAACCAATGTGTTGGCACAACCTCCTCAGCACACCGACAAGTTGGCACCACCTACGCAGAAACCTCACATAGCTTCAACTCCTGGTCAGCGGTCCGATGCCTCTGCTCCTATAGACTAACAGTACATCAAAGCAACACCGCTAGCTCAGGAGTCCGACATAGCTAAACCGTCTACTAAGCAGTCCATCGTAGCTTTACGATCTGTTTGGGAGTCCGCCTTTCAACCATCCAGACGATGGGACATAAGTGCTTCAAGGACCAAGAAGGAAGTGGGCAAAAAGTGTGCACCCGTGAGGAGGCGGCCCACGAGATCAAAGAGGAATGAGAAGGATTGCCTCTTACTTAAGGTACTCATCACCCAGAACCAAATTAATAGCAAGTTGTTCGAATTGGAGACTAATATTATTTCTGATGGCATGGATGATGCACAAATACAATTGGCGCTTGCTAAAAATAAAGCATACGTACTTGAAGCATGCAATTACATCCATGGCCAGCCATTTCTTGTTGGCGAATACTTTGATGAGTGCAATTCCAGTTGCCGGGAGTTGCAGTAACCTATATTTGTGGGTTATCATGGAGTTTTGGAGCAAATCAACAAGTAATAGAGACATCGTTTTGGGAGAAAATATGACATGCAAGATAGAGGTTCTACTCTCATCATTTGGGATCAGGTTTCTTGGTAAAAGATTTTGGGGGTTGGGGTTTTTCAATTTGGCATGTCACACCAAATGTCTTTCGATGAAACACCTCCACAAGTTTTTCAATGGGAATGATCTTCCTTGGGTCCAACTTAATTGGCACTCTTACTATACTGATAAATGCGTGACTGATAGACAAGTGGGATAATTATGGCGAAAAGGCTTCCTTAAGATTCTTTCTTAGTACAAATAGATGTCCAAAGCTTCTACTAGAAATGGTAATCTAATTCTGCTATGGCACGATGATTGGGAGATTGGCATAATTAAAGAACTTCATCCTGAGTGATTCTTTTACCATTAGCCAACACATTTCATATAAGGATTTTATGGCCTCTCAGGATCCACTTGTTCACTTTCATACACCTTTGTCAACACAGGCTTTTCAACAGTTCCATACATTGCAAAACTCTACCCGAGCTATTAATTAATTAAGGATCAAGACAAATGAAAACACCCCTAGAATAGTTTCTCCCTTGCTTCCATCAAGATGTAATAATGGTACATAAATGACCCACCTGTTGTTTCCATTTTCAGGAAACTTTGGTAGAATGACACCATGCTCAGATATACATTCTTCTTTTGGATGATCTTGCATGATCGAATCAACATTAGGAATTTTCTCCACATAAAGTCATTCTTTCTCACATCATATACATGTCAACACTGGATGCCTCTGAAGATACCAAACATCATCTCTTCTGGGATTGTCCCTCTCCCATGGATTGCTGGGATTGGTTGAGTTAACAAAGGGAGGAGAGGCACATCCCCTATATAGGAGATCATGCTTCTTTTGCAAGATCCTCCTCCCATTTTTTCATGTAAATTGTCGTCATGGCCTGATGGAACATCTGGATGCAATAAAATTCTTAGATTTTCAAAGCTCGGGTTCCTTACATCCTTACATGGGAGAGATTACTAATGAATGACCTTTTGCTGGTCAAGCATAGAATCAAGAGACATTTCTTAATTAGATTGACTAGTATCTTACTTAAGGTTCCATGAAGATTTTAAGATTCCCTAGAATTGGAGTTTATTAATTTGGGCCCATTTTGGATTATTTGAGATTTGTAAACATTTCTAAATATATTGTTTCTTCTATAGTAAATACCCTAGAACGATTATTCTACGGTTCATTGTTCAAAAAGGAGATAATTTAACCGCATTGACCAAAGTAAATGTGAATCAAGTAGTTCTCATCCAATGAGCTCCTAGGATGAGGGCCATGGTGATGAGGATGGCTCTTAGGTGGTCATGAAACTTGCATGCTCTCTTCTCACATGTGTGTTTGGAGTCTTTTTTGTACTTGGGCAACCGGTTGGCCGGTGCCGTGTGTACCATCTTGTGGGAGCGTTTGAAATCCGGTTTTCCTTAATTCAATCGACAATTCTCTTTGTATGGCAAGTATTTTTCCTTTGTTTAAAAAGAGGTTAGATTATAATTCTAGCCTAGAAACCAAACCTACATAAATACTTCAATCCTTCATTCCCATCTCACTACACTATTTTTCTTCAAATGCCCATGTCACTGTTGGGAACGTCGCATGGGAAACAAAAATTTTCCTACGCGCACGAAGACCTATCATGGTGATGTCCATCTACGAGGGGGATTTCAGATCTACGTACCCTTGTAGATCGCACAACGGAAGCGTTAATAAGCGCGGTTGATGTAGTGGAACGTCCTCACGTCCCTCGATCCGCCCCGCGAACCGTCCCGCGATCCGTCCCACGATCCGCTCCGATCTAGTGCCGAACGGACGACACCTCCGCGTTCAGCACACGTATAGCTCGACGATGATCTTGGTCTTCTTAATACAGCAAGAGAGACAGAGAGGTAGATGAGTTCTCCGGTAGCGTGATGGTGCTTCGGAGGTTGGTGGTGATCTAATCTCAGCAGGGCTCCGCCCAAGCTCCGCAGAAACGCGATCTAGAGGAAAAACCGTGGAGGTATGTGGTCGGGCTGCCGTGAAAAAAGTTGTCTCAAATCAGCCCTAAAACCTCCGTATATATAGGTGGGAGGGGAGGGGCCTTGCCTTGGAGCTCAAGGAGCCTCAAGGGGTTCGGCCGAAGGGGGGAGGAGGAGTCCTCCTCTAATCCTAGTCCAACTAGGATTGGAAGGTGGAGTCCTTCCCTTCCTTCCCACTTCCCCTTTTTTTCTTTCTCTTTGATTCTCTTATCTCCCTGCGTAGGGGCCTCTTTGGGCTTGCCCACCAGCCCACTAAGGGCTGGGGCGGCACCCCTAAGGCCTATGGGCTTCCCCGGGGTGGGCTGCCCCCCCGGTGAACATCCGGAACCCATTCGTCATTCCCGGTACATTCCCGGTAATTCCTAAAACCTTCCGGTAATCAAATGAGATCATCCTATATATCAATCTTCGTCTCCGGACCATTCCGGAAACCCTCGTGATGTCGGTAATCTCA